>NC_051215.1:50325919-50435919 GCF_015220715.1 Pygocentrus nattereri
ATCCATTCCTCATGCATTATAATGCACAGTAAGATTGCACGTATTGGTCTGCAGGCCAGTTTCAGTTCGACTGCTCTGATGAAAATAACTCCAGCACGTCCGTCCAAGACCAGTTCGACGATGACGATGGGCCTTCAGCGAAACCGTGTCCAGCAAATGCTGGTGTGTTTTGATGTTCCTGATGGCTAGGACTGGACAGTGCTGCTGATCAGTCGTGGCGGATCTGCAGGGTGAGTGTTTGCTCTGGACAGCTGGGACAGATCTACAGGGCTTGTGCTAGAGGCAGTAGCACTAGTTGCACTGTTGCTCGTGTGGAGACGGGGGGGCCGTTGTGTTTTCACCTGAATCTCTTTCACTGTGGGCGACGTTTGGGGTTGTGCTAGGGGACTCGGCATCATTAACATTGCTGCCTGTAGGGAGATTCATAACTGTGTGGTTTCTGGTCTCATCAAAATCACTCTCGCTGTTGATGGTGATGACAGTCGGTGACTTCTTTTCCCACTTCTCTTTACTCCTCTTCCTCTTCTTCTTGTGTTTCTTCTTCTTTTTGTGGTGTTTTTTCCTGAGATGTTTTCCAGACTCGTCCTCATAAATGATCTCTACACTGGTGCTCCTTCTCTTTTTCTCACGTTTCTCTCTACTTCCATTCTCCTGCGCTGGAGCATCAGTGGCCCCAGCTGTAGAAGGTTCTAGATGAAGGGATTTGTATTTACGCTTTCCGCTGGGTTTATCGTGTCTTGACCTCCTGTAGGTGGCAGAAGGAGAGGAGTTTCTAGAGTGCCTCCTGTTCAGACTTCGGCTCCAGCTTCTACTGCGCGAGCGAGAATGATAATTGGTCTGCGACCGTGCACGAGAACGTTCTCGCGACCGTGCACGAGACCGATCTCGCGACCGTGCACGAGACCGATCTCGCGACCGTGCACGAGACCGATCTCGCGACCGTGCACGAGAACGTTCTCGCGACCGTGCACGAGTGTATTTTTCTGGATTGATGTCTATGCTACTGTAGTGCACATGAGTGTAATATCTACTGCTGGTGCCCCTTTCAGAGCTGTGGCGTGTGTGTAAGTGATGGTAAGACGAGACGTCTTGGGTTTGTCTCCTATCCTTAGAGCGCTTCCTGTGGCAATGTGAGGAACCATCTCTGGATCTGGATCTATCTTTCCATTTCCTCTCTGAGTGGTGTCTTCTGTCATGGACATCTTTCTTATGCCGAGGATTTTTAGAAGACCGTCTTGCAGATGGTGGATGGTGGTCATGTGATGGGGATGGCCTGCTTCTACTCAAACTCGTATGTCTGTAAGTGCACTTTTCTCTGACTGCTGATTGGTTGGAGCTTGGTGAGGTTGGCAAGTCTGGTGGTGAGGAGAAATGAATGTGCTGAAGCTGAGACGTTTGATTACTTTCTGTTTCTTCTGCTTCAGAATCAGATGAAAGCTGAACCAGCTCAGGGGTCCTTTCCGCTGTTGGTTTAACGTAACCAACGATAACACAGTCTTCTTCACTGCTACTGCTGTGTTTTTCCTCATCTACCTCGGCTCCAGCTGGAGCTGTTGGAGCTGTGGAAGGTCCTGCTTCTTCTTCACTGTCTGAGTCGCTGGAAGTCACGGAAACGGTGAAAACCCGAGGCAGGTCTGTCGAATAGGACGGACCCGGAGTTTCATCGTCCCACGGTGTCTGACTTAGCATAGCTGAGCTAGCCTGGACTCCTGTTCCTGGCAAATTTGTCTCATCCTCAGAGACAGTGATGACAGATGAGTCTGAGCCGCTGTTCTCCTCAGCAGAAGGAGCCGAGCATTCGTAAACGGCATTCTGGTCGTACGCCTCCATGTTGAAAGGTGACTGTGCAAAGCTCTGGAACTCGTGGATGAAGTGCTCAGTGCGAGAAAGCAAGAAGGGGCGGAGCTCCTGCAGCACAGCTGGGTCCTGTAAGTTGTAGCGCGTGATCTGGGACATGACGATGTGCTGGACGATGTTGACCAGAGAGCCATGGGCTCCATATAGCACTGTTAGTTCCCGCTTCAGCCAAGGCACCAGCCGGTGGAGGCACGCGGGGTTCCCTCTAAAGAACTCAACTGATATTTCTCTGGACCGGCCACCGTCCCGCACACCCCGAACCCACAGGCCCCGTCGGTACAGTGTCCGGCGGAAACGGATCATCTCTTGCTCATGGAGAGTCCGCAGCGTTCGGCCCTCGCCCTGCGCCTGCCGCCGTGCCGCCAGCCTTGCCACCATCCGGTGGAAACCGCGGTCATTCCCATGGGAAACTGAACCTAACAGAAAGATTGAAATAAAAAAAAAAATTAAAAATCAATAACAATAATAAATACATAAATTGCAGTAAACTAACAATACTAATAACAATACTTACAAATAGACAACATGATATAGCTATGAAAATGACACCAGTTATGTTAGACAGCTAAAAAAAATGATAACTTTGCAATAAAAGTTCTGATACAGTTTCAAAAAGGTAAAGAGACAAAGGTGTGGAAAATGTGGAAAAGGAACAACAATCATGGAGGGCATTCCAAAGGTCCTGGAACACTGAAGAAATGCCCCACGGACGCTAGCCTGGCTCTCCGTCCCTTTAGAGATGCTATTCAAATTTGTCAGAATTCCTAACGATAGTTTTTGGAACCAACGATCTTTTCAATCCTACCTGATAGACCCTCAAACATCACCCCATGGTCTGGGGGAGGGGACGTTCGTCTCTCGGCCCGACGGTCACCAGTCAGCGTGGTTCTGTACCTGAACCTCTGGCCAGCCAGACTGCCGAAAGAGCCGTTCTCGCTCGGCCGCAGGTCATACTGCTTAAAATCATCTTCAGCCTTTATGGAGTGATAAATAGAGCTGAACGGCTGCTTGCACAACGGACATTCTGCTTTATTCTTGGACCACTCGTGGATGCACCGGAAACAGAACCGATGTAAGCATTTGTCTACACAGGAGATGTTTTTGAACTGATCCAGGCATATGGGGCATTTTGAGTCCGGAGAGGTCTCCTTGGAGATGGTCTTTGATACAGAAGTGGGTGAACTCTTCTTTAGGACACCAAGTTTGATCTTTGTTGAGGCCATGATGCCATAGTCTGGGGGGGAAAGGTTAGTGATAGGTAAGTATGGCAAGACCATCCCTTTTAATGTGCAGGGCTGAACTGTACCTCTTTATAGGTCAATATCCCACACCTGACTTATGACTTTTGCACGGGATCAGGTACTAAAAACTGTTACAACTCATTTCTTCAACTGTTAGAATTAAACAGATTATTCCGTGTTTATGGCTGCTCTATATTAGGGCTGAACCACTGAGGTATTACAGTTATTTTCGAAATCAGGATTTTCAGTGTGTCCAGATAACTTAAGCCCAAAGTGAAGACTGTCCAACACAAATGACCGTTAAATTACCTCTCTCATTGGACTGAGCTGGACTTCTGACTTCAGTTATCTGGTTAACCGAGATTACCCTCAGCGCGAAGCTGAAATCGGGTCCTTACTCGAATTTTCCGTTCCACCTTAAACGGTAACCGGCACCGTGTAACTGCTATACCATGTAACTGCTACACCATGTAGGTTAAGGTGGAACGGAAAATTCGAATATGACGCCAACTTCAGCTTCGTTCCCAAGGCAGCAAAAACAGAGAATGGAGTGTAGAACAAACTTAAAACACCTTCAGAAAGCGAGTTAAGAGTAAAGTTGCTGAACTTACTGGATCCGTTTCAGTAAAACCTCAGTTGGTTAGCTTAGCTTAGCTCAGCTCAGCTAACGTCACAATCATTTAGCCGAAAAAGCTGACACGGTTTACAGTGTGGACGAAATTACGTCAAGCTAAATATGACCTAAAGCGCACAGTCGTTTTAAAAAATGCGCAGATTTATTTATCATTTTAGCTATTTAGCAATAACAAACGCCCAAACAAGCCCGAGGAATTATTCAGCTTCCAGTCGCTGCGATGTCAAAATAAAAGTCTTGGCGCATGTAAAAGGCCCTGTGAAAAATAAAAGTCTCTGAATTTTTTTTGTTGTAGTGCCGAATCGTCACTTTCGTATACTCGCACTTTTCTCAACCTTCTCTTTTCCCTCTAAAGAAAATATGCAGTGGTTTAATATCAATTAGCAAAAAGAAATGTACAGGATATAATTACAGAACTATAAATCGATATATGGTGATAAATAATTCCTAACGCAGATCGTCAAATTATGCCATGTGTGATTGTAGTGACACATCACTTAGTTCAAAGAAGCAAGTGCTGCCAACTAAAAATTGAAATATATTAAATATACGCTAAATATAGTGAAATATACACAAGACATAAAGGCAGTATACATTTAAAGTGATTTGAGTGACTGTGTTGTTCTTTAAAGTGGCTTAGTGTTAAGGTGTTGTTGTCCATAGCAGAGATGATATGATATAATAATAATAATGCTGATAGAGTGACTGAGTGAAGTGGTAACTGGGGACCCACAGCTTCACAGCTGGTTCAGAAGCCTGACAGCCTGTGGGTAGAGCCTGTTCATTAGCCGGGTTGTTCCAGCCTGGATGCTGCGGAATCTCCGGTCTGATGGCAGGATGGTGAACAGGCCGTGTGCTGGGTGATGCTGTCTGACTGGATCTCTTTGATCTTCCTGAGGCAGCGGGACGGGTAGACGTCCTGTAAGGCTGGTAGTTTGTTGCCTATGATGGCTTCTGCCGTCTTCACCGCTCCTCTAAGAGCCGTGTGGTTGCAGGTAGAGCAGCTGCTGTACCAGACAGTGATGCAGGAAGCTCTCTATGGTGCACCTGTAGAAGTTGGTGAGGATCTGAGGAGGCAGACCAAAATTCCTGAGCCTGCTTTAAGTTTGAGATCACACAATAGTCCAGGTGAGGTCATCAGTGAGGTCTACGCCGAGGAACTTCACACTGCTGACTGTCTCCACTTCGGCTGCATTGACGAACAGGGGAGAGTGACCATCCCTCTGCAGCTTCCTGTAGTCCACGATCATCTCCTTTGTTCTGCTGATGTTGAGACAGAGACTGTTGTCATGGCACCACTCTGACAGAGCGCTGACCTCGTCTCTGTGGGCTGTTTCGTCTCCATCAGTGATGAGGCCCAGGATGGTGGTGTCATGTTAGACGTGTGTTTGGCTGCACAGTCATGTGTATACAGGGAGTACAGGAGGGGGCGGAGCACACATCCCTGGGGAGCCCCTGTGCTCAGAGTCAATACTGAATTTTGCTACTCAAAATAATAAGAAACCATGATTTTAGTTCATAATTTCAACACATAAGCGTTTTATTTTAAATGACCTCCGGCCGCTTTGTCACATCGCATGTCTGCCGGTGTGAATGCAGGGTAACAGCAGTGAAGAAGAGGAGGCCTAATATTAGACCTTTTCTTTCCCCCGCCCCCCACCAACCACCGAATTATGCTAAAAACGTTCCCTTGAATGTTGAAACGAGAACTGAAAATATGATTTGATATTACGTTCAGATTGCTAGGAGAAGATTCTAAGCAGAGAGCCAGGTAAAATACTCCGTTTCATTTAGAAAGATGGATTTATTTGACACACAAAGTAGGATTTGGTGTATTCAGAACACCTCTGATCAACATCCTCTATTACAGCCGCTCCTAAGCTGTGGTGCCCATACCCCCACAAACACTGGCGCTGGGGTTCATTTCATTTCAGTCCATTTGCCGGCCGCACAGATACCTCACTGATATGAAAGACACAACTATGTCACCCCTGCATTGCACTCAGCAACTCCAGAGCAAGAGATCCTCACTGAAATCACTGATCTTTACTCACTCAAAAGCCAATGTCAGATTTCTGAATGGCACTGCATGCAAAGTGTCCTACACGAGCAAATCATGCTGTTAAAATATTAATGGCCTTTGCAACAACATTACCTACTGATACGACGATGACTTATATAAATAAATAAATAACGATTATGGAAACATTGCTGAGAATGTTTCCATTTTATTTCTATAAGCACCACTTAATTGCTTAAATATCTGAATCATTCTTGGAGTACAATATTTATAGCAACACTGGCAAATTGTTGTACAGTTTTCATTATAGTTATTTATATAAGTATTATAGTTATTTATTATAGTTATTAAGTATTTAGTACTTGGCAAGGTATCGGTATTCTGAATTGCCACTTTTGCTTTGAACATTAGATATGAGCACACTAAAGGAGATAAATCAGAACAGAATACATTAATTTTTTTATTGGCATTCAGTTTCATAAGTATTTACACACACACACAGATGCATTTGACAGGGCAGAGACTTGTGAAGGTTTGTGCTGGTGTTGGTCATCAATGGTGACCGTGCCCTCCTGCTTCAGGAAGATCAGGAATAACCTCGCCTGTTTCCAAAACGGTGTCGCCCTGTAAGTCAGAGAGGGCACATTAGGCTGATTTGATAAAGCAGCGGTTACGATCAGCAGCAGCAGTCAGGACGGGTCTAGAGTGAGTCTGCTGATCCACTCACAGCTCTCTTTTCATAAGCGTTTAGCATAAGGGCAGAAAAGTAAAGCATAAAATTGATGGTTGCTGCAAAGCGGTGGGCAAAAGTCCTTATGTTTTGAAGGAAGATTACAGGACAAAAGGAATTGTTCTTTAAATGAGATAAACAGGTGAATCAAGCTAAAGAAGAACTAGCAAGAGAAAAAAGTCAGTTCAGATTTTAGGTTGACTTTTAAACGTTAAAAGGAAAAGAAAAAAAAAGGTATAAAAATATATTTTGTAGACAACAATTATTAAAAATATATCACTTATTGGGTGAAGACGGAATTCTCAAACATACAGGAGGAACTTTCAGCCCTGATGTAGAATAAAGATGCTTTGTTGCACTTACGGGGAAGAGTCTGGGCTTCAGCTCGACGATTCCATACGGCATTTTCTAAGAACAGAATAAGGATTGCTCAAATTATTTCGGTTCATATATACAGATCAGCATTAACGCTGCCCCAGGAGACTGCCCCACACAGCAGAATACCTTCGTAGGCAGCCGTCTTTACATTTAGTTTGAGCTAACCTCACGACGGTGGATCAGTGCAGGTTAAGTTTAGGATTTCGGATCATGAACAGCTTCTGGATCAAACAGAGCCGAGCCTCTGATCAATCAGGTCCAGCCATCTGACCAATCATTGCTGAATTTCTGACATACACTATACTGCCAAAAGTATTCACTCGTCTACCTTCACACGCATATACATCTGAGTGAGATCCCATTCTTAATCCATAGGGTTTAATGTGATGTCGGCCCACCCTTTGCAGCTATAACAGCTTCAGCTCTTCTGGGAAGGCTTTCCACAAGGGTTAGGAGTGTTTATGGGAATTTTTGACCGTTCTTCCAGAAGCACATTTGTGAGGTTAGACACTGATGTTGGACGAGAAGGCCTGGCTCACAGTCTCCGCTCTAATTCATCCCAAAGGTGTTCTGTGGGGTTGAGGTCAGGACTCTGTGCAGGCCAGTCAAGTTCTTCCACACCAAACTGGCTCATCCACGTCTTTATGGACCTGCTTTGTGCACTGGTGGGCAGTCATGTTGGAACAGGAAGGGGCCGTCCCCAAACTGTTCCCACAAAGTTGGGAGCATGAAATTGTCCAAAATCTCTTGGTGGTGAAGCTTTAAGAGTTCCTTTCACTGGAACTAAGGGGCCGAGCCCAACTCCTGAAAAACACCCCCACACCATGATCCCCCCTCCACCAAACTTTACACTCGGCACAATGCAGTCAGACAAGTACCGTCTCCTGGCAACCGCCAAACCCAGACTCGTCCATCGGATTCCCAGAAGGAGAAGCGTGATTGGTCACTCCAGAGAACACGTCTCCACTGCTCTAGAGTCCAGTGGCGGCGCTTTACACCACTGCATTCCACGCTTTGCATTGCGCTTGGTGATGTAAGGCTTGGATGCAGCTGCTCGGCCATGGAAACCCATTCCATGAAGCTCTCTACGCTGTTCTTGAGCTGATCTGAAGGCCACATGAAGTTTGGAGGTCTGTCCGCTGACCGCTCTGAGTCCTGAGTCCAGAGTGGCGGCGCTTTACTCCACTGCATTCCACGCTTTGCATTGCGCTTGGTGATGTAAGGCTTGGATGCAGCTGCTCGGCCATGGAAACTCATGAAGCTCTCTACGCTGTTCTTGAGCTGATCTGAAGGCCACATGAAGGTTGGAGGTCTGTAGTGATGGACTCTGCAGAAAGTCAGTGACCTCTGCACACTATGCCCCTCAGCATCCGCTGACCGCTCTGTCATTTTACGTGGCCGACCACTTCGTGGCTGAGCTGCTGTCGTTCCCAATCGCTTCCACTTTGTTATAATCCCACTGACAGTGGACTGTGGAATATTTAGTAGTGAGGAAATTTCACGACTGGACTTGCTGCACAGGTGGCGTCCGATCACGGTACCACGCTGGAATTCACTGAGCTCCTGAGAGCGACCCATTCTTTCACTAATGTCTGTAGAAGCAGTCTGCAGGCCGAGGGGCTCAGCTTTATACACCTGTGGCCATGGAAGTGACTGGAACACCTGAATTCAGTGATTTGGTGGGGTGAGTAAACACTTTGGGCAATACAGTCCATCAGTGACAGCACAAACAGCTCCGCCTCCTGGACAAGTTACACATCAACTTGACATGTTAAGACGAGTTCAACTTCAGCGTGAACAGTTTAAATCCCATCAAATCGAGAAAAGAACATTTTACATAAAGAAGTAGCTGCTATACTCAGTGACACTTGCACACTCCCCCAGATTCCTCAGTGAAGCCTTTCATATCATTTACACTCAGAGGGTGCATCGCTGAGTGTTTCTTACACTGTCCACACAGATCATCACTTGGTTTTCATGTTTACTCTTTAGAACAGTTCAACTGTTGAACAGGATTAGGATGGAAGAATCAGCTTGTAACTGATATTCAACAGGCTGAATGTGGTAAGCTCAAAGTCCAGATCTGCCAGCTGCAAAAAAACTAAGCACAAAGGAAGTGAGGACGAGTGATGAGTTAAAAACAAACAGTAAGAGAGTCGTCAAGGCGAACAACTACAAACTGGATCAAAAAGGAAACTGAAGAAGCTGCTAGAGCATGTCAGCATTTACACATTCAAAAACTCCAGCTTCACTCCTTTTAATCTTTGAATGACTGATAAAAGTTGTTATTAACAACGTCACCACTGAGAACAGTGGTAAAAATTATAATAACAACAATAATAGCAATAATGGAAATATCCATCCATCCATCCGTCCATCCATTTTCTAAGCCGCTTCTCCCTCAGGGTTGCGGGGGATAATGGAAATAAGTTTTATTAATATATTGTTTTGTTACTTTGACTGTTAGTATTGTAAATGAAATTTCTCAATATTGTATTACGTTATTTAATAACTGAGCTCTCACTGCCCATCCCTGCTCTCACTGCCCACCCCTGCTCTCACTGCCCACCCCTGCTCTCACTGCCCACCCCTGCTCACACTGCCCACCCCTGCTCTCACTGCCCACCCCTGCTCTCACTGCCCACCCCTGCTCTCACTGCCCACCCCTGCTCACACTGCCCACCCCTGCTCTCACTGCCCACCCCTGCTCTCACTGTCCATCCCTGCTCTCACTGCCCACCCCTGCTCACACTGCCCACCCCTATCTCCATGCTGATACAGGGAAACTGACCAGGAAAGTAATAAACTTACAGCGACATGGTACTTCATGTAGTAATGCACGATCCATGCTGGAATCAGGATCCGTGTTAAAGCGAACGTTCCAGCTCTGTAGGCTCTGAACGTCTGGGGGGACAGAAATCAGCACCGTGTGTCAACAACTTCAACACTGGACACAGAACAAGGGAACTTTTCTGAGTGGTTTTCTGGACGGTCACTGATTTACAGTAAATGCAGCTAAACAGTAACTGCAGTACGTTTCATACAAAATCTGTCTATTATATGTCTGTGTGTGTGTGTGTGTGTGTGTGTGTGTGTGTGTGTGTGTGTGTGTGTGTGTGTGAGAGTGTGTGTGAGTTACCCATCCTTTCTGCAGGGCGGCGGTGTGAGTGTGTGTGTGTGTGTGTGAGTGTGTGTATTAGTTACCCATCCTTTCTGCAGGGCGGCGGTGTGAGTGTGTGTGTGTGTGTGAGTGTGTGTATAAGTTACCCATCCTTTCTGCAGGGCGGTGTGTGAGTGTGTGTGTGTGAGTGTGTGTGTGTGTATTAGTTACCCATCCTTTCTGCAGGGCGGTGTGTGAGTGTGTGTGTGTGTGTGTGTGAGAGAGAGAGTGTGTGTGTGTGTGTGTGTGTGTGTGTGGTTTTGTATTAGTTACCCATCCTTTCTGCAGGGCGGTGTGTGAGTGTGTGTGTGTGTGTGTGTGTATTAGTTACCCATCCTTTCTGCAGGGCGGTGTGAGTGTGTGTGTGTGTGTGTGTGTGTGTGTGTATTAGTTACCCATCCTTTCTGCAGGGCGGTGTGTGCTGCTCCGGGGGTCAGCGGCTCTCGCGGGCTCAGCTCCTGGTCCTTCAGCCAGCGTCTCCGGAGGTTCCACAGCTGCTGGGTGCGCAGCCGCTCGTCTGCGCTGTAGCCCGACATTCCGCGCTCTGAACGCAAACAACACGAGATAAAACTGAATAAACTGAACGAGAAACTACAAACTCGGTGCTGACCCAGTGCAGTGACCGCAGACAGGACAACCTTCCCACAGTGCACCGCACAGAGAAACAACCGGATGTACTTCACAGAAAGCTCAGCAGTTGCTACAGCGCCGCCTGCTGGTGGAAAATTGTGCAGTAGTTACTATTATTATTATTATTATTATCATCACTATTATTATTATTATTATTGGTGGTGGTGGTGTTATATACAACATTCTATATATTTTTATTATTAATAAACATTAATTAAATTTCCACATATTTAAATTCTAAAATGTAAAGTCTGGAAAATGTACTACATTTAGTTTTAGACGTATGAACTGTACTAAGTCCAGATTTAAGCGCTGGTGCTGTTTTCAGCACACTGTGTCTGTGGAGCTGCTGCTGTAGCGGCTGCGGGGCGCGCTCGCCGCCGGTTGGTCCACTTGGTCCAGCGCGCCCTGCAAACCGGTTCAGCTTCACTGCGGAGGTTCTGGCGCTGCCCTGCTCCGCTAGTTTATCGGCCTGCAGCGCCAGATCCAGCGCTCCTCATCTCACTCAGACGTTCGTGTTGTTTTGTTGCGGGTTTAAACGCCGCGGTGCCGCTTTTGGGACGGTGTGATGCTGCGATGTAAGTACCGCCTGATCTTTAGACACTTTTCCCTTGAAAACGTTGAAAAAATAATGTTGGGTAACCGAGGGTCACTGATAGGGTTGGCACTTACAGGGTTACAGGGGGGAGAGGGGTCATCCTAGGATCACTGTGTAGGTCAGAGTGTTTGCGATAAATAAAGCGATACCTCCTCTGTCCCCAGGACTGACTGCAGAGGCAGAAACTGGCCTGAGCTGGATGAAGTCTTGTCCTGACACAGAAACCGACTAACCTCCTTTTCCCAAAGCTGGAAAAATGAAGTCTTTTTTCAGCGAGACGGACATTAAGAGCTCCTGGGACCACGTTTTCTCGGCATTTTGGCAGAGATACCCCAATCCCTTTAGGTATTTGCTTCATCATCGTTTTTAAACCTTTCAAGAGACTAAGCTGTGTATGTGGAGCTGGGCTTGGGTATCAAGTCTGTTGGTAGGCAAGTAAGGAGGTGGATGGATGGGCAGGTAGACAGAGAGACACGTAAGCTGTGCAGGTACCCAGTGCCAGGTAGACAGGAGGCAGACAGTTGTGTTTAGGGAGCATTGACCGTGAGTATCAGATAGGTCGATGGACAGCTAAGATTAAGTGACCCTTATTAGTTCCGCGACGGGGAAGTTTCACCTCCGCATTTAACCCGTCCGTGAAGTGAAACACCACATACACACAAGTGAGCACACACACACTAGGGGGCAGTGAGCACACTTGCCCAGAGCGGTGGGCAGCCCGATCCGCAGCGCCCAGGGAGCAGTTGGGGGTTAGGTGTCTTGCTCAAGGTCACCTCAGTCATGTGCTGTTGGCTCTGGGGATCGAACCGGCGACCTTCCGGTCATGAGGCTGGTTCCCTGACCTCCAGCCCACGACTGCCCCAGACGGACAGATAATCAGAAAGACGGATTGTTAGTGGGTAGGACATCAACTCATACATTTAACGTTACATACAGTGGTGGGCGCGTAGGATTGGAGTTAATGTGATGGAACATCCACATGAGTGCAGAAAGTCAGTTTTGTGTGGTAAATAAATTATTATTATATTTGGAGAAATTGTCCTGCTGTTTGTTCTGAGAGACGTGGCAATGGGTCGGTACTCTAAGGGGAAGCGGTGTGTAGCCTGATGGCAGTCTGTGTACTGTACTGTAGTTACTGTACTGTAGGCAGTAGTTTGTCTAGAGTAGACTAGATTTGAACTGTGCCCAGAAAACCGGTCACTAAATTCTCTCCTCGGTTTAAGCTGCATGAATCCGAACTGTGCAGCCGGAACAGCAGAATGTGTTTAATTCCGTTAAAGTTAGATCGCTGATTTCCACAAAGTCAAGGCAAAGACCCAGATTTTGTATGAAAGGTGCTACATACATAAACGTTTCAGGCGACTGGTGGAGCAGGTTTCTCTGTCTTTATCTGCAGCGGTTTGTTTTTAAGAGAGGGAGATAAGAGATAAAGTCAGAATGGCAGAAGTCCCAGAAGATGCCGTTTAAAGTGACGTCAGGACAGCAGAAATTTTAATATTACTTTTCACCCTGAAAAAGAAATGATTGTGGTAAATAACTGAGCAGGACAGGAACTACTTTTCTCTCTGCCTTCTCGATTGTGTTCAGCACCCACGTTCTGACGGAGGATGTAGTGTATCGGAGCGTGACGGCAGACCGCCGGCTCATCACACGGCGCCTCCTGACCAAAACTAACCGCCTCCCGCGCTGGGCTGAGAGGTTCTTCCCCGCCAACCTTTCACGCAGCGTGTACGTTCTAGAAGATTCAGTGGTGGACCCTGGCAGCAAGAGCCTCAGCACATACACCAGGAACCTTAATCACGCCACACTTATGGTGAGAGAATACTCACACATACGTTTGTGGCAGATGCAGCCAAGACATGTTTGCTGTCTGTCTAGGGCGGAAACAGTTATTCAACGTTATCAACAATAAAATGTTGACAAATATTTCTGTTGTCGATTCTACATTAACAGGGCAGCAGATCACTAATATTCAGTCTAAGTTTGTGAAAACATTGCTGAGCATTATTACATTTAAAGGCCAAGTTTAAGCCAGTTAATTGATTGTTAGCCAATTAATTAACCTGAATAATCGAATATTAAAACGTTACCCTGAGCCGCACACCCAGGGTGACCCTAAGCCGCACACCCAGGGTGACCCTGAGCCGCACACCCAGGGTGACCCTGAGCCGCACACCCAGGGTGACGCTGAGCCGCACACCCAGGGTGACCCTGAGCCGCACACCCAGGGTGACCCTGAGCCGCACACCCAGGGTGACCCTGAGCCGCACACCCAGGGTGACCCTGAGCCGCACACCCAGCGTGACGCTGAGCCGCACACCCAGGGTGACGCTGAGCCGCACACCCAGGGTGACCCTGAGCCGCACACCCAGCGTGACGCTGAGCCGCACACCCAGGGTGACGCTGAGCCGCACACCCAGGGTGACCCTGAGCCGCACACCTATGTGTCTTGATGTGCTGGATTGTCAGTGTAGTGCATTAGGTGAAAGTGCTGGATCAGTAACACTGTGATCTTTTCATGTTTTGTGCATGTATGTATGTAGACGGTTACAGAGCGATGTGTATTCAGAGAATCTGCGGGTCATCCATCATGGACACAGCTTAAGCGTGAGGCCTGGGTCACCTCGAGTGTGTTTGGCTTCTCCAGAGCCATACAGGTAACCACACACACACACACACACACACACAGTTTTAATTGCATGAGTTCTTTGTCGCAAAGCAGTTGTTGCTTCACTCTTCGGTTCCCCGAGGTTATGAGCTTCCAAGTCAGTCATTCAAGTCAGGAGATTCACTAGCATTATTTTAGCTGTGTGTTTAGGGCCGTTGTCTTGTTGATATGTCCGTTTTCTCCCCAGATACAATTAAGATTAAATTCTCCTCTAAAATGTCCTGGTATATCTAGTCATTGGCAATATGGCAAAAAATAATTCAATCACAATACTTCAAAACAATTTCACAGCATCACGCTATATGTTGGAACAAACAAAACGGAAAGTGTAGTGCCACATATAATAAGGCTATATTATTAATAATAATAACAATAATAATAATAATAATAATAGCAATAATAATAATAAATATCTAATTATTTTTATTTAGGTTTTTTATTATGTTTTAGAAACTGCACTGCACTACCACAGCACTGGTTTCATTCTCACTATTATTCTAAATGCTGCTCTGCTGAAACAAGTGTAGGTGATGGTAACTAATGTCTGAGACAGCGAAAGCCGAGCGATTGGTGTCAGGGCAGATTTAGTGGCTTGGTTTCTAATTGATGCTAAAATGACGCTTGGAGGATTCCTGAGAGTGCAAGGTTGAGTCAGCGCCACACAAACACCAATCAGTGTGTCCATCTAAAATATAAGTGGCTGGAATGTGTTGTTATGGGGATTAGAAATTAGACTTGTCATAATGTTGAAATGGCATGTTCATTTTTAAATGTCTTAGTATACTTTATTATACTTTATTACTGTACTGACCAGTCAGAGTACTTTTACTGGCTAATTACAGTTTCAGGTGAGTTTCTATAGGTGTGTGAAAGAAACATTGAATTCAGTATCGCTGTTATAGCAGTGTGTGTGTGTGTGTGTGTGTGTGTGTGTCTGCTCTTAATGAACGAATCACTGCTGTTATAGCAGTGTGTGTGTGTGTGTGTGTGTGTGTGTGTGCTCTTAATGAACGAATCACTGCTGTTATAGCAGTGTGTGTGTGTGTGTGTGTGTGTGTCTGCTCTTAATGAACGAATCACTGCTGTTATAGCAGTGTGTGTGTGTGTGTGTGTGTGTCTGCTCTTAATGAATGAAACACTGCAGTTTCTGTGTCTCATTTCTTCTTTTACCTGGTGTGTGTGTGTGTGTGTGTGTGTGTGTGTGTGTGTGTGTGTGTAACAGGAGTTCGGACTGGCTCGCTTTAAGAGTAACCAACTGAAGGCCATGAAGGGGCTGGAATACGCACTGGCTAATTTACACGGTATGCTTTAGTGCGTTATTATTATTGTTTTTTGAGAAGTGCCATCACACCAGGTTCTTGTTGGTATGCGTGGTTGTTTTTTTGGACTGAAGTATTATTACTATAGCTGACCCATATTGGATTGACTGCATGTTTAGCCAGAGGCCACATACTGTATTTGATCCCCTTATTGTAATGCAGTATTTTGGACATGTACCTTTATATTATACATTTCTTTACATTGTTTAAATGTTCTTCATACTAACACAGCTCATTTGTGAAAATGGTTCAAGGTCCAGTTCTTGTCACATTCCTGAAATTTTAGCTGGATACTGATTACCATGTAAGTTATTGCAGTGAACAATTTAATTGGCTTATTTGTTATTTGTATGTGGCTGATTACCTTTCTTTTATTTATGTGTAGTTGACTCAAACCACTGATAAAACACGCCAGTTAAATTCTGTTTGTTGCGATATAAACATATCAAAGCTAATAATTACGGAAAATAATTGCGGTCATCTTAAATAATTTTGATCAGGCAATGTGTAAAGCGGTTATGTAGTTTTAACAGGCCTAAAAGGGCCAGTGTCCTTAAAAACATGAGCTGTTTCCAGTCTTTCATTATCCAGGCTGTTACTGTTACTGTGCCTGCTGCTCTGTATTGTGCCTCGTTCTGAAAGCTGTCAGAGCTGAAACAGACGGGCCTGAAGTCCTTTACATCAAATCGGTGGATGTATATAAATGTGATGTCACAAAAATCACATAAAGCACAACAAATATGAATTGAAGATGTCTTGTTTCCCGTGAAGTATGCCCTTTAAAGAACCTGTCATTGAGAGGTTGACCTTCTATTGAAATGTTTTAAAGAACCCACCTTGATACCTTTTTATAGAACTGGTCTAGAACAGTCCAAACCTGCTGTCTCATTTATCAAACATGCATACATGCATTTTCTGAGCAAACCTTGCATAGGCACTTAAAATGAAATTTATCAAGAGGTTTTTTTTGTTTTTCTCATGGAGTAGAACTTTAAGCGCCCTCCTGTAGTAAAATGCTTCTGCAGTTCTTGCTGTAGAATAGAACGATCCAAACATTGCATTTTAGTTATGCTCTGTGTGAGCATAAAAGCACAGTGTAGTGTATGTCCAGCTGTAGCAGGTCAGCCACTGCCCACTTGCGCAGTATGAACTGCCCGTTTAGATAGAGGCTCGTCTCATGACTCATCTAAACGACTCAATTTGTCGTTTCAATCATGTGCAACCATACAGTGAAACGAAATGGTGTGTCTACAGGAACATGTACAAAACATGACGCAGGTCACATGTTATTTTAAAATGTGTTACAGACCACAATCATTTATATGATCTACATTTTTGGGAGTGGGCTTTACACGTACAAAACATTCAATACTATTTTATATAGGCAAGGCAAGTTTATTTATATAGCACCTTTCATACACAACGGTCATTCAAGGTGCTTTACAAATAAAAAAATACAGAAAAATGTAATTAATGTAAATAACATAAAATTTATGTAAATTAAAAAATTTTAAAAACATAAAACAATAGATTTAAAAGAAGTTAATCAAATTTAAAAGAAGGAGATAAAAAATTAGAATAAAAATAAGAAATATGATTAAAACAATAGATATAAAGAAGTTATATCTATAGCTGAAGCTGTTTGATTGTCTTTTTTGGGAGTCCAGTTAGGAGCACATTACAGTAATCAATCCTACTAGAAACAAAGGCGTGGATGAGTTTCTCCAGGTCTGCTTTAGCCAGAAAATCTCTTATTTTATTGATGTTTTTGAGGTGATAGAAAGCTGATTTGGTGACAGCTTTGACATGACTGTTAAAAGTGAGATCAGAGTCCATTTGTACACCAAGGTTACGTACTAGTTCTTTAGATTTTAGGCCTCTCGAATCTGGATAGGCAGCTAGTCTGTGTCTTTCATTGCTATTCCAAAATAAAATAATCTCTGTTTTATCTTTATTCAACTGCAGAAAGTTGTGTTTCATCCATTTGTTTATGTGCTCAAGGCATTTGCACAGTGAGTCTATGGGACCGTAGTCATTTGGGCAGAGAGCCATGTAGATCTGAGTGTCATCTGCATAGCTGTGGTAAGATATCCCATAAGTATGCATGATTTCACCTAGAGGAATCATATATAAATTAAATAAGAGTGGCCCAAGAATTGAACCCTGGGGTACACCACAGGTCACTGGCACAGTCTCAGAAACATTACCTTCCGTTTCCACAAAGAAGTTCCTTCCTTAAAGGTATGAACTGAACCATTTTAGGACAGTTCCTGAGAGTTCAGCCCAGTTCTCAAGTCTATCTATGAGAATTTTGTGGTCAATGGTGTCAAAGGCAGCGCTGAGATCAAGCAGTAGTAGAACAGACATGTTTCCTGAGTCTGTATTTAGGCGAATGTCATTGATAACCTTAATTAGTGCAGTCTCAGTACTATGATTAGGTCGGAAGCCTGACTGAAATTTGTCTAGACAGCTATTTGTGGACAGAAAGTGCATAATTTGCTTGAAGACAATTTTTTCTATTATTTTTCCAATGAATGGTAGATTAGAAATTGGTCTATAATTATTTAACAGGCTTGTATCTAGAGTTTTCTTTTTCAAGAGAGGCTTCACAACTGCAGTATTTAATGCACTCGGAAATACACCTGACATGAGTGAGGAATGTTCACTAATATTGAGGAAAAGACATTCTTTAAAAACTTGGTTGGTAATGTATCAAGACTGCAAGTGGATGATTTGAGATGACTCACTGTATCAATTAAACCTTCTTCATTAATAACACTAAACTGGGACATGTTGAACATGCTTTTGTGTGGTTTTGGAGAGAAAATCGTCTCGTTGGTAGATGTAGGCGTACAGATAGCTTGTCTGATGGTGTGGATTCTAGTATTAAAACATTTTGCAAACTCATTACATTTCTCAGTTGAAACTAGCTCAGGGGCCATATATGTAGGTGGGTTTGTTAGTCTGTCAACCATCGTGAAAAGCACTTTGCTATTGTTAACATTATTGTTAATAATGCTAGAGAAGAAGGATTGTCTAGCCTTGCACATCATTCTATTGTAATCACGCAGCCTATCTTTGAAAATCTCTTTATGTATGTGAAGGTTGGTTTTACGCCATCTGCGCTCAGCCTTTCTGCATTCTCTCTTTTGGTGCTGAACTGCAGCATCATTTCTCCATGGAGCTTTCTGCTTGCATTGCATGGTTTTAACTCTAACTGGTGCAATCTGATCCAAAACACTGGCAGTTTTTGAGTTGAAACTTTCCAGCAAACCTTTACTAGAAAAATACAAACTGTACAGCAGTTGTTATTCTCCAAAGGGCCCATCCCTGAACTGTTCCCACAAAGTTGGGAGCATGAAATTGTCCAAAATCTCTTGGTGCTGAAGCTTTAAGAGTTCCTTTCACTGGAACTAAGGGGCCGAGCCCAACTCCTGAAAAACACCCCCACACCATGATCCCCCCTCCACCAAACTTTACACTCGGCACAATGCAGTCAGACAAGTACCGTCTCCTGGCAACCGCCAAACCCAGAGTCATCCATCGGATTTCCAGACGGAGAAGCGTGATTGGTCACTCCAGAGAACACGTCTCCACTGCTCTAGAGTCCAGTGGTGGCGCTTTACACCACTGCATTCCACGCTTTGCATTGCGCTTGGTGATGTAAGGCTTGGATGCAGCTGCTGGGCCATGGAAACCCATTCCATGAAGCTCTCTACGCTGTTCTTGAGCTGATCTGAAGGCCACATGAAGTTTGGAGGTCTGTAGTGATGGACTCTGCAGAAAGTTGGTGACCTCTGCGCACTATGCCCCTCAGCATCCGCTGACCCCGCTGAGTCCTGAGCTCAGATACTACTAGAAACAAAATGTCACTGTAGATAACGATACTGATAATCATCATAAGTGAAATGTGAGGTATGTAAATCATTGGGATGAGAAGTTCAAATGCACACTGTCGCCCTGTGTGTGATTGAGGGTTTGCATATGAATATCATAGTTGTGTGGTTGCAGTAGCCTTACTGCGTAAAAGAAGAAGCTGATTCAGAGTCTGGTAGTGCTACCACGGCTGCTTCAGTACCTCCTACCAGATGGCAAGGGGGCAAAGTGTCTGTTAGAGGGGTGGGGTGGGTGGGCCTTTGACAAAGCAGCTGGCTCTGCTGACGTAATGTCCTGGATGACGGGTAGAGAAATGCCTATGATCTTTTCCGCTGTTCCCACTAGGAGTCGATTGATCCTGAAGTCACTTACCATCTCTTTTGTTTTGAGCGAGGGGCTGATCTCAAACCAGTTCGCGAGTTGTCTCATTTCCTTCCAGTATGCTGACTCGTTTTGGTTCCTGATGAGCCCCATTGCAGTGATCCAGGCTGACTACGAGATGACTGGAGTGAGTGCTACAGGATAGTCATCATCGATTGACAGGTCCAGCAGCTTTCTGTGGTTTTCCTTTGGAAAGTGTTCCCTTTGACATCTGCCACTGATAGATGGAGTCCCTGGTTGTCGAGCGGAAGAGGTGGATTTCTTGCTTGGCACGTTATTCTGTGCATAGAACGTACTCCACGCATGCGGAAGGGGAACGGTATCGGTTTCAGGTGCTTGGAGGTAACTTAGTCAGTGAAGGCTTGGATGCAGTTCTGCATCTCTAGTGTCCAGAAGGGGTAGCAGTGTATCGGTGCACTCCTGATCCAAAGCTTTAAGCAGATTAGGACCTCTGCGGTCATCTGTGGACTGTTTTGGGCTTTGCTTGGTTAAAGTCTCCATTAACAAAGAGAAAACCGTCGCGATTTGTAGGTTTGCTAATGGCCTCTTAGAGCTCTCTTAGTACCTCTTTTTGGAGGTTTTGGATGTGCTGTCCCACGACCCTGAGGGAGAAGCAGCTTGGAAAGTGTGTGTGTGTGTGTGTGTGTGCTGGATGGATAATCTCAGAGTGGGCTAAGTAAAGAATGCAGGTGACATTTACTCAATATAAACTACATGCTGTGATCAGTGGCTGGAGACGAGTACAGCATTTACAACACATGTCGCCCCCCCCAGCCAGGGGGGGCTGTTACTAACTGCTGCAGAGTCCAGGTCCATGTGTTTCGTCCATCTAGATGAATGGCTAAATCGGGAATGTCCTCAGAGAGTCATGTTTCTGTAGAACGAGACACGGGAGCCCCCTCCCTCCCCCTGGGTGATCATTTGTTTGAGTTTACTTTAGCTTCCTATGTTTCTGCTTCTGGTCACAGTGCTGCCAGAGTGGCACCGCAGTGGTGCGCCCAGCTTCGTGAAGCAGACAGGGGCTCAGCAGTGTCACTGTTGTGATGTCCAGCGTGGTGATTTTTTCCTGAGCTCTCTGATGTCTTAACAGGTTCTCTGCTATAGATGAGCTCCTTAGTATATGAGATGCTCGTATCGCATGAATTACTAGACAAATGCAGACAATATGTAAACATTTATTGCGCCGTTCGTTGTGCCAGAAGTAGATGCAGTGTTCGCCCCTGCCAGCAGAACTGGAGAGACAAAAAACCACCACCATGAATAAAATAGACACATGGAAAAAGAATCCAGACCTCAATTTTACCATGTATGTAAATTATTATAAACACAGTCACACACATAAATATTTCAATGACTACTGATGAAAAATAAGAGAAAGGAGCAACAGAACAGAAACCAATTAGGTTCAGCTCCGTCCCCAGTGCTGCAATAATTAGCACTGTGAGCTTCTGCTGCTTGAGTTTAAGACCTGCCAGTCGTATTAGTCATTATTTATTATATGACTATAATAGTATTATTTAGTATAAAGGTCTAAATATTGTCTGATATTAGAAATGCATAGCAGAATTCCTACCCCAGAATGTTAATATTGGGTCCTAATTATCAATGAACTTCTGTGATGATCTTAACAGTATGTTTTTGGTGTGTGTGTGTTTCAGGAGATGGTCAGCAGTGGCCCCTGAGGGCCTCTGTCAGAGAGGCATCTGAGAAAGCAAGGGAAGCGGCTCTCGCTGCCACAGAAAGAGCCAAACACCTTGCTTCAGCTGCCGCACCACAGAAACCACAACAGTATGTGTGACGGACACACACACACGCACAGGACTGGGCTGAAAACCACACACACAGTCCCGATACTAGGCTAAAATCATCTGATCTGATCGAGTGATAATCCTGCAAAAATCAATAACACCCCCAACTCCCCCCTCCCCCACTCAAACTGTACTGTGATCTGTGACTTTGAGCCTTACTGTGATCAGCTGAGAGAGTGTGAGTGTGTGTGTGTGTGCGTGTGTGTGAGTTTGTGTGTGTGTTTGTGTGTGTGTGTGTGACTGCAGAATGCTGACAGTGCAGTAACCATCACTGCAGAACACTGCGCTGTATCTGTACCTGATGTGGTTTAATGAAGTCACCATGAAATTTGCTGGAAATATTACAATTATGAGAATTTAAAGTCATGTTGGCAGCACTGAAAATGATTTAATGATGCAAATGTACTATTTATTTATCAGTAATATATTTTATGTGTAACTGCAACAGGAAACGAAATGTTAACTTTGAGTAATTATATCAATGCAGCAAATACACAAATAAAACTATTTCAGTTTACCTGGGCTTTTCAAATATTGCTCATTTGAAAATGTCTAATATATTGTTCTAAATGTACATGCAAATGTCAGTAAACATAAATTTATACCTGTAATTCAGTTTAGACTAAACATTTAATTTTACTCCTGATGAGTGATGTGGCCGTTCCTGTTACGACCAGCAGGAGGCGCCAAGTTTAGGTCTAAACTGGCTCTTCATTTTGTTCAAAGGACATGGCTGTTTATTTCTTCACCCAGAGGATCATTACATTCAGTCTTTTGGTCACATGGCACTGTTAATTTTCAACAAAACAACCGTGAATCCAAAAATGAAGTGTTCTGTTGGACGTTCATGCAAATATAATTGTACATCATTT
This sequence comes from Pygocentrus nattereri, assembly GCF_015220715.1. Taxonomy (NCBI): domain Eukaryota; kingdom Metazoa; phylum Chordata; class Actinopteri; order Characiformes; family Serrasalmidae; genus Pygocentrus; species Pygocentrus nattereri. The sequence continues at coordinate 50,348,092 of NC_051215.1, forward strand.
AATTTCAATCAGAATAAATTCTGTGGAATATTTCTTCAGCATGAATGGCTTAAACTCCGCTCTCATGTCAGTAACACCCGTGACACCTGTGTGTATAAAACATTTTTAATTATTTATATTACAATAAAAGAATACACAATACCTTTAAGAGTGGGCTACAAAACAGCCAGCACCAGGTATTATATGTATACACAAACAAATAAACAAACAACAACAAAAAAAAACTATTATAGCACATCTGGATGCATATTACACATCTTCTATCAGGAAACATATTCACAGGTCTGGCACAGAACACTCCCGCTTCAGTGATGGGTAACACTGCACGCCAAGCGGCAACACACACACACACACACACACACACACACACACACACACAGAGGAAGACAGAAACAGCTCGCAGTGGAAAGGCAAGATAAAAAAAAAAAAAGAAAAAACCCAAAACATGTAATCATCTATAAACTGGCCTCCTGCACATGCATTAAAGGGCTTCTCCAGCATCTTTTAACGTGATCTCTATTTTCTGCATTTGCAGTATTTATTCTATTATCGATGCTCATCCCCACCGCTGTCTGTAGTTTGTGGGCACCTGCCCATTGACTTCTGTTATCAGTGAGTTTTGAGTGAACAGGTTTTCTCTTCTTTACGAAGTTCAGTCAAATTATTAACCATGATGATGAAACGTCTGCTACAAACACAGCAGATGGAGATCAGGTTAAAACACACATTCGTCTCTTTAAATTCAGTGGTGGCTCGGGTCAGTCCAGCCAGCAGAGGGCCTTAGTCTGGGTCCAGACTAATATAAGTCCAGCTGTATATAAGAGAGAAGACTAAAATCATCTATGAGTAAATCTACTAGTATGGAATTCCCAGTAGACGTCCTGGAAGAAAGAGAAAGTGCTGTTATTGGCCGGAATCTGGCAGAAATGGAAGAGTTTAGTGCAGGAAGGAATGGGTTCAGATGAATCGGCACACATGCACACAAACACCTGTTCCTCCTTGATCGGCGAGCGGCGTTCATCCCGCTCGCGTTCGGTTCTCACGCAGGCAGCCCGTTAGGGCGCAATTAGCCATCTAGCTAAAGTGTTCACATTACGGTAAGTACATAAAACAGCTAACGGGAGGGTTACGGCTAGTTACTCGGGTTGGTTACTTGCTCAACGATGTTAGCTAGCTAATTTCTCCTTTAAAACAAACGGGTTAAACTTAATTAATTAATTAACTTATATCTAACATTAATGTGAACTACCTTACCAACACTTTAGCTAGATGGCTAACTTAGCTGGAATTCTAGCTAGCTGGCTAAGCTTTAGCTAGACGGCTAACTTAGCCGGCCTTCTAGCTAGCTGGCTAAGCTTTAGCTAGACGGCTAATTTAGCCAGCCTTCTAGCTAGCTGGCTAAGCTTTAACTAGGGGGCTAACTTAGTCGGCCTTCTAGTTAGCTGGCTAAGCTTTAGCTAGACGGCTAACTTAGCCGGCCTTCTAGCTAGCTGGCTAAGCTTTAGCTAGACGGCTAATTTAGCCAGCCTTCTAGCTAGCTGGCTAAGCTTTAACTAGGGGGCTAACTTAGTCGGCCTTCTAGTTAGCTGGCTAAGCTTTTGCTAGACGGCTAACTTTGCCAGCCTTCTAGCTAGCTGGCTAAGCTTTAGCTAGATGGCTAACTTAGTCGGCCTTCTAGTTAGCTGGCTAAGCTTTAGCTAGACGGCTAACTTAGCCGGCCTTCTAGCTAGCTGGCTAAGCTTTAGCTAGATGGCTAACTTAGCCGGCCTTCTAGCTAGCTGGCTAAGCTTTAGCTAGATGGCTAACTTAGCCGGCCTTCTAGCTAGCTGGCTAAACGCCACCAAACCCCGAAGCTTCTGCTGCGTTCTGCTGACCCAGCGGCAGCTAGGAAGCTTTTCAAAATAGGAAAAATCAATTTGAACCATCACAAAGCTCATAATTCCCACTAGGACAGTCAGCGTTTCTCACACATTCAGACTTTTAGTTGCAGTGAACTGCCACGTCCACTTAACCGTTAGCCAAGCAGCTCTTTAATAAAAGCTGCAACACTCCGAGTTTGGAAGCAGGAGGCTCTACGTTAGAAAAGTCCGAGTTCAGATGTCATGAATGCAGCATTTGCCCAGTCTTGGGTTCGGCGTGCCAGCAGCCAGTTATCATTCCACACAGCAGCTGTGTGTGTGTGTGTGTTTGTGTGTGTGTGTCTTCAGTATCAGCTCCATTGACTGTTCACACTCTTCCTGCTCTTTTCCACTGTAACACACACTCCTTTTCACTTTTCTGATGATGCCTAGGCCCGAAGCTCCGCCCACATATATTTAGTGTTGGAAAGCTTTTTTATAAGCCAACAAAATGTCTTCACGTCTCATCACTGCAGCAGTGAAACAAAGCTAAATATGATGCATGTTAAACGAATTCTGTTTCATGATTTCCACGTGTTCTTTTTTTGGTTACTTTTTGTTTTTAAAACTATCGTGAGACTGATCAGGTCTTAAACTCTTTTACAGTGTGATGTCAGTGGACACACACACACACACACACACACACACACACACACACACACACACACACACACACACCTGCTGCACGATGCTGAAAACTGAATCTCGTCTCTGGCCCATGAATTCCATCTTAATCATCCCATAAAAATTAAAAATGGGAGGTTCTGTGCAAGATTTTTTCCCCTCGGTTTAAATATCGCTGTTGTTCTCTGACCATCAAACTGAAAGAGGACTCATTTTTTTGCTACTAACAGTCATTGACATGGATGTAAACTCTTCATGAAAAAAGCTTTTTCCAAAAAAAAAAAACAAACAAAAATAAAAACTTGTGCTCCCTCTTTTGTAGGAGGAGATAATAAAAGCAGAAATGTCAGAATTGGTCACAAACGTGCACCACAGTATTCAAGCTGCTGTTCACACTCAATGATGAAAACAAAAAAAGAAGTAGGTGATTGTATTGCTGTCGCCCCCTGCTGGTCTTTAGACACAGAGCACGCCAACCAAACGTTCCGCAACAGACAGAAACACTCGGCGCTCCGAGAAAAGGAACCGGCCATCCAACTGGACGAGTGACTGAAGAGAGAGCATCCGAGAGTCTCCTCACAGTTAAACACGCGGCAAATAGAGTTTCTTTGCTCAGTGCGATGGAAGAACCCCCTTCGGTTCTCGGGAGGACTGTTTTGTAAATGAGACGTTTGTTTAAATTGATTTTTATGGAAATGGCATCGCTTATAGCTGTTATTATCGCTTATAACCATCTGTGATACCATTTTATTAAAGAACGTCTGGTTCACTAAACGAACACTCCTGTTTGCATTTGTTTCTGTTTGTTGGCGTTTGGTTGGTGAGCTGAGGGCCTCACTGCCTGTAATGACGCTGACGGGGGGGGTTTGTTTCAGAGGAGCCGAGAGACTCAAGCAGAGGGACGATGACCCACAACACCAACACCAACAGGAGGTGTCAATGGGAGAGTGTGGAGGGAAAGAGCTCCAGCTGCCGTCGGTTAATGATTGATTATCGCTCTCCTCCCAGCATCTCCCTCTTCATTATGACAAGAAAAAGAAGCAAAGCTAGACGAAGAGGCTGAAGCAGAACAGTCGGAGAACCGCTTAAAGCAACTGCTCAGCAAATAAACTCCATTAGCCTAGTTAGTCCACCATAAACCCCAAATGCAGCCGTACATCCAAGACGTGCTCCGGGTCTGAAATTTGCTTCTTTAGTTTTAAGGCCTTTATAAACCAATTGCGATTGATTTGGAAATAAATTCATTTAAACGTGTGTGTAACGATTTCTTGCACACCAGGTGTGATCTTTCAGGTGAAAAAGCAGCGTTATTTTACTCGCCCTGGTTTTTTGTGAGCTTTTGCCGGCAACATGACCTCACACAACCAATCGCTTTCATTTTTGTCATTGGGTCAGTTTGAGCTCAGAGTATGTCCAGACATCTCTGGTCCTACAGACATGCGAAAGCGCTCATAAAGGTCCAGCTGCGGCAGTGAAACTCTTCGCGCTACTCTGAGTTTGGGATGCAGCCTCCAACGTCATCACTCGTGTCCGAATAGTTTATTAGGTGATCTCAAATAGACTTGTTATGGTTTCTGATGCCGTATGACTGTTGCCTGCAATAACTGTCTGAAGTCCCGGTTTTAGTTATGTTAGTTATTTAATCTGATAGCTAGATATTTTGTCCTCACCGCGGTTTGAGGGCGCTGTGTGTGGATTCTGGATTTGCAGTCCAGGAGTAATGAATGCCATTACCTGTTGACTATATTACCTTTGTGACAGCAAACATCTCCTGAGTGACTGACTACATGAGAGTTAAGGGGGGGGGACTGGCTAAATTAGATTTTTCATTTTTTGCAGAACTACTGCTTTAGTGCCTAACTTCACTTGTTACTCACTGAGGATGCATGGATGGACGCAGGGAGTGCCTGGAGTAGACCTGAGCGAGTGGAGGCTGAGGGGAGGGAATGGGACATAATAACATAAACAGAGGCTGACCAAGGCACAGAATGACTGTCTAAATCCCCAAATCCCCGAGACAAGCCTGGCCTACTGCCCTGTCCATCTCATATCTATATATATATATATATATTCTTCTTTTTTGTCTTTTACCTTTAGGAACATTTAGGAAAATATAATACAAAATTTTAATACAGGAAATATAGACTACACTTGCTAAAATCACTTTTAGTGACCTCTAGCTTTTTTTAATTCATGTTTTTATTGGCTTTTCTTGCTTTTTGTAATCAGCCGTTGTAGGCAAATCACATCATCACACTCACACACACACACACACACACGTGTGTATGTGTATCTGTGTGTATGTATGTTTTTTTTTTTTTCCTTTTTAAAGTGTTGAATGCCAAGCTCTAAGAACGGCAGCAGAGGGAGTTTAAAAAGCAGAAAGAGAATAAAATACTGCATTCTCTGTATTGCAAATACACTGTATAGGCCAACCGAAGGAATATAAAATCATTAGTGGTACGATCTGCAATGCCCTGGAGATCCTCAAACAATCGGTTACGTATTACTATGTAAAGAGAGAGTTAATTTGAACGAATCCAAGAAAGCTACAAGACAAAAATGAAAGTTAAGGGTTAGCGATGTAATCTGGTTTAACTAAGCCTCCACAAAAGGAAAATCATTAGAGCTGTTATTAGACGTTTTTGGACTCATTCAGCTTTGATCTGTCAGCCTGAATGCTGAGACGCAGGTGGCGCGCGTGTGTGTGTTTAGAGCAGAAAGGCTGGCTTAGTGAATCACTCTTGTTTTTAGTGCCTTAAACCCCTCAGAATCATATAAACAATCACGAAAGCAGTAGCTTTCTCTGTTTATTGCTACATCACTTTGCTACTGAAAGGGAAAAAAGGGGTTTGATCCCGAGGGGCTGATCTCACTAAGCTGTTTTCTGCTGTGAACGCTGTGTGTGAATTTTGCTTCACTGCATTTGTGGTACCAGCCAAATGCTAATGTAGCACTGGCACAAACCGTAGTGATTAGCACCGGGTGGTGCTGTGAAAAAATCTGGCTTTACTGTCGCTGCTCCGGCAACAGTGAAGGAAAGTGGTTAGATCGGCTCTTACTGTTTGTGTTCAAACGGCAGGTAAACATGAATTGCCGGTACTGCACATTACATACACTCACTTTATTAGGTACACCTGTTCAGCTGCTCGTTAACACAAATAGCTAATCAGCCAATCACACGGCCGCAGCTCACTGCATTTAGGCGTGTAGAGGTGGTCAAGACGACTTGCTGAAGTGCAGACCGAGCATCAGAACGGGGAAGAAAGGGGATTTAAGGGGCTTTGAACGTGGCGTGGTTGTTGGTGCCAGACGGGCTGGTCTGAGTATTTCAGAAACTGCTGATCTGCTGGGATTTTCACACACAACCATCTCTAGGGTTCACAGAGAACGGTCCGAAAAAGAGGAAATATCCAGTGAGCGGTCAGTTGTGTGGACGAAAATGCCTTGTTGATGTGAGAGGTCAGAGGAGAACGGGCAGACTGGTTCCAGATGATAGAAAGGCAGCAGGAACTCAAATAACCATTAAGGCAGTTCTGAAGGCAAAGCAAGGTGTACCTAATAAAGTGGCCGGAGAGTGTGTACTGTACCATATATTGTGCTGTGTTGCCTCCATGTTGACGCTATATTAAATGATCCGAATGAACCGCAAAAGACAGAAATACAGTTTTATGAGTGTTCCCACAAAATGAGCTGATGATGCCACCAGCGCCAACACCAGCTTCTGTAGTTCAGTTCTACTGTACTCTTCAGTTTTATGACTCAGCCCAATATTCTGCTATTATACCGTACTCATAGCCTGTCTGCTTCTACGGCTGTGAACTGATTTTTAATCCATTATCAAAAAACGGAGAAATTAATAGCGATTCAAAATGTTTACGCAACCAGCCCACGGCGCAGGTTTGTACCTTCCCTCCTTATAATCTCTTTTTGTTGCTGTTATTGTGTTTATATTTGGTCGTTCTGAATAAAGACGAACTGATTTTTTTTTGTTCCTTAAAGAAGCTAAATAGTTGTTGCTCTAGGCAATGCCAATAGAACACGTAGTGTGCTAAATGCTACTATGCTCAGCATTTACTAAGCGTTTATAATTGTTCTTGTTTTAGCATGTGCTAAGAACCGAAAGATGCACGGATGATATCAGCGTCATATCAGACAAACGTTTACGTCTGACTGATAATTCAAGCTAATAACTGATGATCCATCGGGAGACGCGTATATTTAAAAAATCGGACAGGCGTTGTCCCAGAACTCCCACACGAGTGCATCTCTAACAACAAAAGCAAAGGTGTTTTCATGAATCCAGACCGTTCAGTAAGAGAGAGCGTCTGAAACACACACGCTCACTCGCCAACTCACTCGGGACGTTAGCTGACAGGTCAAAGCTGTATGGCCGCACCACGAAACCGCAGATTGCTCTTTGGGTGTCTGAGGCAGCGATCAGGGTTTAATAGAGAAAGTCTGGAAGTGTGAAAGTGGTGGAGAAGTGGGACAGGAAGTCCAACCAGCTGCTTCCTGCCACAAGAGGCAGGTGTGTGAGCTTGGCGCTGGGCGGACGGGTGGTTTGGAGGTCGCCGTTGCACTGCTGGCTTGGTTCTAGCAGATATGTGTGTGCAGTCTGTGTGAGGGCGAGTAATGGCTGCTGTCGCTGGAGCTGCTCTGCAGGCTGTAGTGGTCTTCAGTATCGCTCACACTGTCCACACTGTCACCCTCACCGGGTGTAAACTCCATCCCTTCGATATCCACGTCCACCTCTGGAGAAACACACACACACACACACACGCAGTTAGTATCACACTCACTCTGTGCCTACGCTGAGAAATCAGTGTTTGAAGAAGTGCTTCATCTAAAAAAATCGAATATATACAATATTCTCCTCTATAAAACGGTCAACAGTATCAAATCCCGTCTTCATGATGACTCTACTGTTCTCAGTATTGCTAGTGTACTTCAATCCATACAGGCCCAGTACGAGGGGCCAGGGGGACGCAGCTTATCCACGCAGCCAAAAAAACGAAAGGAAATACAGGGCGATAAAAGTACGGTAGATCTAAGGCCACACAATTCCAGAGGGAATCAGCAAGTCACCCACTCAAGTGAACAGGCTTTTCTCTCACATTCAGTGTGACCACGACTTTCATTACTTGTTCAGTACATGAGCCTCAAAGCTCCAGTGCTAGAACTAAAGAAGCCAGTCCATGTGAGGTAAGAAGGGTAAAAAAGTAGGTCGATTTAATATTTTTATATTTAATATTTTAAAACTGGCCATCTGTTTGTGTCCAGCTCTGGATATGTGAAGGCCATTCTGTGTTGGTGGATTACTGCAGGGTTTAAGTGGCCCTTAGCTGCGGGCAAACAGAACAGGTTTTGTGCTCGCTTGGCTGATCCTCTACTTACTTACTTGTTTACTACAGCACAGGATGTTTACTACAACGTGCATTAGTAAACACACTTCATGGCGTGTTGCGTAAACCCTGAGGAGCTCCACACAGACCAGTACTATTCAGTAAGTCGTGGGCTGGAGGTCAGGGACCTGGCCCTGTGATCAGAAGGTCGCCGGTTCGATCCCCTTGGCCGACAGCGCATGACTGAGGTGTCCTTGAGCAAGACGCCTAACCCCCAACTGCTCCCCGGGCGCTGCGGATAGGGCTGCCCACCACTCCGGGCAAGTCTGCTCACTGCCCCCTAGTGTGTATTTGGTGTTTGCACGGCTCGGTTAAATGCGGAGGTGTGTGTGTTTACCTTGATCTGAATCAGTAGAGAAGGTACAGCCTGTGCTGTGTGTGTGTGTGTGTGTGTGTGTGTGTGTGTTTACCTTGTTCTGAATCAGTAGAGATGGTGGAGCCTGTGCTGTGTGTGTGTGTGTGTGTGTGTTTACCTTGTTCTGAATCAGTAGAGATGGTGGAGCCTGTGCTGTGTGTGTGTGTGTGTGTGTGTGTGTTTACCTTGTTCTGAATCAGTAGAGATGGTGGAGCCTGTGCTGTGTGTGTGTGTGTGTGTGTGTGTGTGTGTGTGTTTACCTTGTTCTGAATCAGTAGAGATGGTGGAGCCTGTGCTGTGTGTGTGTGTGTGTGTTTACCTTGTTCTGAATCAGTAGAGATGGTGGAGCCTGTGCTGTGTGTGTGTGTGTGTGTGTGTATGTTTACCTTGTTCTGAATCAGTAGAGATGGTGGAGCCTGTGCTGTGTGTGTGTGTGTGTGTGTTTACCTTGTTCTGAATCAGTAGAGATGGTGGAGCCTGTGCTGTGTGTGTGTGTGTGTGTGTGTGTTTACCTTGTTCTGAATCAGTAGAGATGGTGGAGCCTGTGCTGTGTGTGTGTGTGTGTGTGTTTACCTTGTTCTGAATCAGTAGAGATGGTGGAGCCTGTGCTGTGTGTGTGTGTGTGTGTGTGTGTGTGTTTACCTTGTTCTGAATCAGTAGAGATGGTGGAGCCTGTGCTGTGTGTGTGTGTGTGTGTTTACCTTGTTCTGAATCAGTAGAGATGGTGGAGCCTGTGCTGTGTGTGTGTGTGTGTGTGTGTGTGTGTGTGTGTGTGTGTGTGTTTACCTTGTTCTGAATCAGTAGAGATGGTGGAGCCTGTGCTGTGTGTGTGTGTGTGTGTGTGTGTGTGTGTGTGTGTTTACCTTGTTCTGAATCAGTAGAGATGGTGGAGCCTGTGCTGTGTGTGTGTGTGTGTGTTTACCTTGTTCTGAATCAGTAGAGATGGTGGAGCCTGTGCTGTGTGTGTGTGTGTGTGTGTGTGTGTGTGTGTGTGTGTGTGTTTACCTTGTTCTGAATCAGTAGAGATGGTGGAGCCTGTGCTGTGTGTGTGTGTGTGTGTGTGTTTACCTTGTTCTGAATCAGTAGAGATGGTGGAGCCTGTGCTGTGTGTGTGTGTGTGTGTGTGTGTGTGTGTGTGTGTGTGTGTGTGTTTACCTTGTTCTGAATCAGTAGAGATGGTGGAGCCCATGCTGTCTGTGCGGATTCTCTCCACACCGAGTTGCTCCAGACGCCGTTTGAGGTAGCGATGCTCTCTCTGCAGCTGCTCCTTCACATTCAGGGCCTTTCTGTCCTGCTCCTCCAGCTTCTACACACACACACACACACACACACACACACACACACACACACACACACACACACACACCTGTTTATACAGTTTCTCAGGACGTGGGGTCATACATCACACATGTATTACGTATCTAAATATATATAATAATAAAAATATACCTTATTACTATACACAGGTATCTTCTTTTCTTTTATTTATTCTCTGAGGGAAAACTGGAAAAATGTAAACATAAAATATAAAATATAAAAGGCCACGTTGCATGTTTTAATTTTTCCAGTTTTTCCTCAGTGAATAAATAAAAGTTAAATACACCATCTGGAAACATTTGCACTTGTTTTTTTTCCTCTACTTATTTATTCTTTTTTTTCTTTTGTCACCTACCTGTGTATAATAATATAATAATAATAATAATAATAATAATAATAATAAGGCATATGTCACTCAGCACAAAATAGGAAATTCAAATGATTAAACTCTAGTTGTGAAGTTTCCTGAATGTCTGTACTTATTTTCACTTAGAAAACCAACAAAATGTCATGTGACCAGGTTATTTAAATGTTTGCATATGACTGTAAATGTAAACACTACATGTAACAACAATGTGTATGCACACACACACACACACACACACACACACACGTACAAGTATGTTCAAGTTATTAACTTCTCAGGAAATATTTCTGAGATGTATGAAAATCCACTTAATAATTATATATACAGTGAAATGACTTTTTGCTCAGTACTGTGTTTTTAATCATGATATGCCTCATTATATAAGTACCTATACAACTGTTCATATGTTGCATATGGGTTGGGTTCCTGAACAGGAATTAAGGCCAGTCTTGCTCTCTGAATCTGAGCTGTGTAGTCAAGCACTTGGATTAATCTACATTTATCAACACGTTTCTAAACCTGACCCTGATCCTAACCCTAATCTTAACATCAGAAAACAAGAGGAAATATTGTTGTTTGTTTAGTTTTAAAAAGCGAAACTTCTGTCAGAAGCGTTCTGTCTGTCCTGTCGGGTCGCCTTGTTTTTCGCTAGCTTTAGTTTCAGGACATTTTTGTTCCAAAAATATACAACACACATCCGCCAGCAAGTGAGATCACGTTCATGCTCAGAGTGCATAAACAGTGTGCTGTGGTGCTGATCTGCTGACTGCAGCTGTGCAAATTGAAGCTGTGTGACATTTCAGTGCAGACAAACTGTGCAGCAAAAACAGGAAACTAAGGGTTAACGGAGCTTTAGGTCTGGGCTTTCCACCAACCACAAACTCTCACACTGCCTTTGTGCTCTGGGAATTATCATAAACACAAGCTCCTGGGCTAAAAGCTGCACATGAGCACCCCTTCAAGGGTGCAATGAAGTCATCTAAAAACCAGATCAGGCTGAGTATCTCGCTGAAGTCTTCAACAGCTCTGTGACTTAAAACCAGTACTCGAAGTGGGCCCAGTACTCAGCAGGCCAGTAACCGTTAACCTCACTTCTAGGTGCCCACTGAGTCTGCTGCAAAGGGGCCGTTTAAGACTCCTTCTCGTAGATGGGAACAGTCCTAATCAACTTCCTGTGTGACGGTAAATGTCCTCGCTTGCAGAACCATATCAACTGCTGGGTTGATTTGCAGCATCATCCTTTCCGAACAGCTTCGTCCTAATGCGCTGTTCACCACCTACTTGGAAGCTCTGCAGCTTCTCCAGTCTGCAATTCTGTGACATCACTAACATGGTAACGTCTTCTGAGATTTGAACATCGCTTCTGTTCACTGGAACTCTTCACGTTGCTGTGCAGTGAAGAAAATGTTAAGTTAATTCGATTTTTAACTGTTTTAGCTAAAACTGACAGACCACGCTTGGCAGTGCCGGCCAGGCAGGCCGATGTGTGTGAATCTGTCGATTTCTGTGGCGTCACAAAAACAATGAAACCAAAACAGGCTGTTTCTGCATGCTCCACGTTCGGGCTGCACAGACTGGGGAATGAAGACTGTATCATCAGTCTTTAACTGCATCAGACCTTCATCACATAAAAGTGCAGAAAACCAGGTTTTTCATCATATGTAGCCGGAGTCGCTATGCGTGTACCTTGATGTGCATCCTGGCACGTTTGAGCAGACTCAGTGTGGTGTGTCTGGTGCTGTCCGGGCCCAAAGGCACCAACTGCTTCAGCTGCTCCAGGTAGAGCCGCAACTTAGCACGTCTACAGGAGGAAGACACCACAGAGAGACATGAGGACATGGATCATACACACACACACACACACACACACACACACACACACAGGGATTTAGAAAAGGGCAGTTATGAGTCAGTAATGCTGATGTGGGTTTTTATTGTTGATACTAGTTGAAGATATAATGTTCATCAGATCCACACAGACTGTCAGATTGTATTACAGCAAGAAGTGGAGAGGACGACCAGCCAAGACACGTCTGCTATCTGCTATCTGAATTTTGTCCACTTTTATTTTCACTAAAAGATTCCATATTTTTAACATCCCAAAACTCTGAATAGCATCTACAGTTGAAGAGTTTTCTTACAGGTAAACTGGAAAACAAACAGCACCACACAGCCAAGACAGATAAGACTACACACACACACACACACACACACACACACACACACACAAACATCCTCGAGGAAGGTGAGGCCAGGTTGCAGGACCCTGAGGTGTCAGCTTACTGTAAAGTGTGTGTGTCCAAGTTGATTGCACAGTGTTTTGTGGGGTGACGCAGCACAAACCATTTTTCAGACTAGGACTGCAAAATTCTGTACCACCGCCATAAACCCAGCAGCGTTAATTAAATAATTACTTCCATATTTTGGTTGGGTTTGGTTATTATTATTATTATTACTATTATTATATATTATTCCATTTATTACATCCCTCATGTTCTCTTTTTTAATTTAACATTGAATATTTAATCTGTTTATTATTTTTCCATTTCCCACTTTCTTCTCTGCAAGGCCATCTGAACTGCTTTCATAGTTCTATATATTATTACTATTATTACTACTATTATTTCACAGCTCTAATAATCAGTGTGCAATGCTGTTTTAAAAACAGACCTACAGAAAGTCCTCAAAGAAAGACCTATTTTGAACAACCAAACGAGTTTTATTATTGTAAAAAACAGGGATTTATTCCAGACTCTGTCGAGCTCCTAAATGGAGTTTATACAATTAGATCTCACAGTGAGTAAAGTTACAGCCTTTTACGTTAGAAATGACGGGATAAATCTCTGTTTGGGCAGCACAAGTAGTTTTTCGGGTGCCTTGGGCCAACTCTTCACACTACGTTTGCTTTGCCTGTGATTAACTCACAACAGTGTGTTGATATTAAGGGCAGCGTGTCAGCCTTCAGGATCCCACAGAAAACACAATGTGCTGCTGGGAACCGAATAACACTGGTTAAAATGGGAAGTGCTCATGTTGAACAAGGCAACAATCAAATCAGTCGCTGCCTTTACTCATTTTTTATTGGTTTGTAATTTGTGGTCTCTCATCACGTGTGATGATGTCAAACACATCCAGAATCTGCCGTAGAAACACCCACATCACCCATGAAGCTCTATTACATAACACACCCACACACACACACACACACACTTACACAACCAGTTTGTGTCCAACAGCCATCAGACCTGCCCGATGATGCGACCGCAGGGTGTTCCCACATCATACTAATTCTGACAGGTGTGTGTGTGTTGGATAGCTGTGTGACAGCTGTGAGAGCGTGGCAGCTATGTGTGTGTGAAGGGTTTGTCCTTCGTGATGCTGACGAAGGGGGTTGGCATGGCAAATGAAGCAGGAGCACATGATGTGGTCTGGGATTTTAAAGCAGTGGCTCAGCAAAGAACCAAAGTTATGCTTGGTGTCTTTAAGTTAGGTGATACTTATTAATCCCACAAACGGGGAAATTCCACCTCCGGATTTAACCCATCCATGCAGTGAAACACCACATACACACTAGTGAGCACACACACACTAGGGGGCAGTGGGCAGCCCTATCCACAGCGCCCGGGGAGCAGTTGGGGGTTAGGTGTCTTGCTCAAGGACACCTCAGTCATGGACTGTCGGCTCTGGGGATCGAACCGGCGACCTTCCGGTCACAATGTTCGTTCCCTGACCTCCAGCCCACGACTGCCTTTAGTTTGCTTCTTTAGTTTTAGGCTGGAGCTACAAGGCTAATGTAGCTCACAAGGAATGGAAAGGCAAAAATAAAGAGTGGCTGGATCAGTATCAGTATAGGCCGACATAAGGTGACTATCGGTATCAGTATCGTAGAATAAGTAGCATCATGCCTGCTCTACAGTTTGTCAGACAGTCAGACACGCCCTGTGAGATGATGTAGGCATGCAGTCAGTTCCACGCTCTTTGGTGTGGTACAAGATAACAACACTTGCTACCTACATGAGCACTGTAGCTCCAAAATTAAAGAACTTCAGACACCAAACACGTCTTGGCTGATCGATTATATGTGGGGTAAGGGGGGCAAATAGAGTACACGTTGGGGGCAGTCGTGGGCTGGAGGTTAGGGAACTGGCCCTGTAACCGGAAGGTTGCCGGTTCGATCCCCAGCGCCTTGAGCAAGACACCTACCCCCCAACTGCTCCCCGGCCGCTGTGGATTGGGCTGCCCACCGCTAACAAGTGTGCTCACTGACCCCGTGTGTGTGTGTTCACTAGTGTGTATGTGGTGTTCCACTTCACAGATGGGTTAAATGCAGGGGTGGAATTTCCCCGTTTGTGGGACTAAAAACGTATCACTTATATTTGCTGACAGATCAATATACGAGTGTGAGTGTGCCTAGGAGTGCAGGTATGTATGTGTGCGTTTGATGGTCAGTCCCGGACGGCAGTGATCTTCCACCTGTCAGACTTGAAGCCACATGAAGCAGCTGGAGAGCGGTCAGAGGAAGCGAGCGCCAAAGCGGTGCGGTGGTGAGGCGCTCTGATGTTCTCTGTGCTGCATAAGGGGCTTATTGAGTGCAGTGTGTTCAGCTGCAGATGCTACACACACATATACACACACCCTGCTCCAAAAAATAACCAGACACACCCTAAACCCCGACATTCTGGTGTGTGTTTATGTAGTGAGGGGACTGGCCACCTGCACCTTACACACACACACACACACACACACACAAACAGAGGCCAACCTGTCCACCACCCAGCCAAGCATGAATGGGGAGAATTTTGGAGTGGAATTTCCTCAAGCAGCCACTTCCAAATTTTGGAAAAAAAACAAAAACATTGGGATAAGATTGAACACTTCTTTACTAGCACTTACACTCACCGTTCAGTTGCTTGTTAACACAAATAGCTAATCAGCCAATCACACGGCCGCAGCTCACTGCATTTAGGCGTGTAGAGGTGGTCAAGACGACTTGCTGAAGTGCAGACCGAGCATCAGAACGGGGAAGAAAGGGGATTTAAGGGGCTTTGAACGTGGCGTGGTTGTTGGTGCCAGACGGGCTGGTCTGAGTATTTCAGAAACTGCTGATCTGCTGGGATTTTCACCCACAACCATCTCTAGGGTTTACAGAGAACGGTCCGAAAAAGAGGAAATATCCAGTGAGCGGTCAGTTGTGTGGATGAAAATGCCTTGTTGATGTGAGAGGTCAGAGGAGAATGGGCAGACTGGTTCCAGATGATAGAAAGGCAGCAGGAACTCAAATAACCAACCAGAATCTCTGAGGAACGTTTCCAACACCTTGTTGAAAGTCTGACAAGAAGAATTAAGACAGTTCTGAAGGGAAAAGGGGGTCCAGCCTTTTACTAGCAGGGTGTACCTAATAAAGTGGCCAGTGAGTGTGTATAGTGTGTCATGAAATCTAGTTTTTCTAGTTTCATGAAGAAGTTGGATTGGACACAATACCGCTTCAGCGTACAGTCTATAACCAGCTGTCACGCCAGCCTGTCAGCAGGCGGCTTTACAGACGCTGCACATACAAACTAAGCTTCACCAAATAAAGCATGTTATTACCATACATGCATCACAATTTGATACATTATAACACAATTAACTGCTTTACCTGCTAATTGTTATGCGTGGGGCGCTTTTTCTTTTTTTCACTTGTTTTGTTTTCGTGTCTGTGGGTTGGCCAGATTGGGTGAGAACACGCTTTAATAGCACCAAGACTCCTGTTTGTTCCTCCAAACACACACACACACACACACACACACACACACACACACAGTCCAGTGCCAGTGTCCTGGTTTGTTAAGGCACTCTTTCGGGCTTACTCACATGACAAGTTAATAAAGTCTTCAGTAAAACCAGGTACAAATAACCGCCTTCTGTGGATTAGAACTGTGTGCTAAACATTCATCTACTTTCTGTAACGAATGCTTCTGCAAGCATCTGTGTGTGTAGCTCCTCGGCCTCGTACGGCTCCAGTTATAGTTAGTGATAACAAAAGCACGCTGTAAAACGGTTCTCTACAGAACGATCCACTGACAGGTGTTTCGGAAATCATGGCGTCAGTCCTATGAACCCTTTATTTTTAAGAGCACTGATTTTATCTCTCCACCTAGAAAATCTTTCACAGTTTTGAGCTACAGGGACAAGGCAGGTGGGGGTCCCAAACAGCAGCACTGTGGCAAAAACTTTGGATTTCTGCATGAAGTGAAACTTTTTTTAATCCCACAATCGGGGAAATTCCACCTCCCCATTTAACCCATCTGTGAAGTGGAACACCACATACACACTAGTGAACACACACACTAGGGGGCAGTGAGCACGCTTGCCCAGAACGGTGGGCAGCCCTATCCACGGCGCCTGGGGAGCAGTTGGGGGTTAGGTGTCTTGCTCAAGGACACCTCAGTCATGGACTGTCAGCTCTGGGGATTGAACCAGCAACCTTCCGGTCACAGGGCCAGTTCCCTGACCGCCA
Organism: Pygocentrus nattereri; assembly: GCF_015220715.1. Lineage (NCBI taxonomy): Eukaryota > Metazoa > Chordata > Actinopteri > Characiformes > Serrasalmidae > Pygocentrus > Pygocentrus nattereri. The sequence goes on from NC_051215.1 coordinate 50,364,557, forward strand.
GACCACGACTGCATTTATTGAGCCTCGCCAGTTATGTCAGGTAGCTAGCTAAACAGATTTGGACTGCAGGACATGGCAGGAAGATGCAAGCCTGACTTCAGTGAGTCAAGTTAGACTGTCTGCCTGCTTTTAGTCCAGTCATATCCAATCCTATCCCCAACCGTCAGCGCGGCAGCAGGTTTTCATCTCCGCCAGGTAGTACCTCACTTGATTACACTTGTTTAATCAGTTAGTCTTGAAACAACTGATCCTGTGCGCTCTTGCCTGTTGCAGTGAAAACCCGCTGCTATATCGGCCTTTAATAAGACCGTTATAAGACGTTGCAAATTAGGTTGAAAAATATACGGACCCTGATGACAGGGTTGAGAAGCACTTAGAGAGTTTTTTTTGCTTTTTGAGTCCAAAAAATTAGTGTTCACATCTGCGTTTAGTCAGCCTAGTTAGCAACGGCTGTGTTTACATGCAAAGATTTTTGCCAGTCCGATTAAATACAATCAGATTACAGATTCAGACTGAGGTGCTTATTCTTACTCTATTCAACTGTCTGATGAAATTCTTCATTTACATGCTACAAGTAAGCCGATGCAAAACGACGCGCATGCATGGAGAAGTGCTTAGTGTTGCCGTTACCATGACAACGAACATCATATGAGCCCAGTCAGAGTGAGATGAGCAGCAGTGAGCAGTGATTGTGGTTTTAACTGCTTTAAAATGACGTCAGACTCAGGAAAACGTCCTTCACACGTCCTTATTAACGTCCCACCGCCGTCTTTTAAAGACCAGAGCATGAACTTCGTCTCCTCTGCAGACCAGTTTCTGCTCCGCCGTGTTGAACGGTGTAAACTCTCACTGTGACGCGACGCAAAGCAGAACGGACAAACTTTCCGTTTGTAATCGGATACAGGCGCTTACACGGATATTATTCTTCTATTTAACAGGTTATTTAGAGGTTTACTCACCTCCTTCAATCGGATAGAAACTGTATTCCGAATGGCCTCAATCGGACTAGACTATTCCGACTGAGGTGTTTACATGGACATATTCTATTCCCATTGAGCTATTAGTCGGATTATTATTAGGCTGCATGTAAACGTGTCTAATGTCACCTAACTAAACTAATAACAAATACAGGGGCGTGGCAGGTAGCTGGCACCAAAACAAACAAAAACATATAAAACAAAACAATCATAAGAGCGTAAACTGGTTTTTAGAGGGGTTTAAAGAGGAGCTGTGACCTACTTGAAGCCTAAACTACAGTTTTGAGTCAGAAATGTGAATATACTTCTATAGAGACATGTAGACACACACACACACACACACACACACACACACACAGTCTCCAAGCTGAGGGGAAAACACTGGGCACACACAGAGTAAAAGAAAAGAAAACGCGCTCTCACACACGCACACACACACACACACACACACACACACACACACACACACACACACACACACACACACACACACTGTGCTCTGGTTAATGAGCTGGCCATGACCAAGTGGCAAGTGGTTTCTGTGTTTTCTGCTTGCTGGCTCTATGCCAGCTCGTTCCTCTGGGGTCAAAGGCCACCCCCAAACCCCGCTGAGGCGTTTCCTCCGGCTTGGTGGGAGAACTGCGTTTGGAGGTTAGTTGTGAAAGAAAAAAATGAAAACACTGATCTGACTCTGTTTTGGCTACTGAGTAAATTCAGAGTTAATACATAATCTTAAATACGCAGCTTTGTATCTGGTGTTTTGCTGTTCACAGCTTTTGTTTGTTTTGATGTCAAAAAATGTCAAAACTGCAAAATATACACTCACCGGCCACTTTATTAGGTACTGCTAGTAAAAGGCTGGACCCCCTTTTTCCTTCAGAGTCTTAATTCTTCATGTCAGACTTTCAACAAGGTGTTGGAAACGTTCCTCAGAGATTCTGGTTGGTTATTTGAGTTCCTGTTGCATTTCTATCATCTGGAACCAGTCTGCCCATTCTCCTCTGACCTCTCACATCAACAAGGCATTTTCGTCCACACAACTGACCGCTCACTGGATGTTTCCTCTTTTTGGACCGTTCTCTGTGAACCCTAGAGATGGTTGAGCGTGAAAATCCCAGCAGATCAGCAGTTTCTGAAATACTCAGACCAGCCCGTCTGGCACCAACAACCACGCCACGTTCAAAGCCCCTTAAATCCCCTTTCTTCCCCGTTCTGATGCTCGGTCTGCACTTCAGCAAGTCGTCTTGACCACCTCTACACGCCTAAATGCAGTGAGCTGCGGCCGCGTGATTGGCTGATTAGCTAATTGTGTTAAACAACTGTACCTAATAAAGTGGCCAGTGAGTGTATGTTAACTATGTTTTTTCTTTCTGCAAAGTAGGACAGTAGAACAAAAGCTTTGCATCGAATATAAATTGTGGCAATATATTTCCTTTTCTACCTACAAACCCAAACGTAGCACTAAAAGTTTAGAGTCTGCACAAAACATTCTCCACTTTTAGTGAGGTAGATAAAATTACCACATGGCTTTTATTAATGTTGGCTGCTAAAAGCTGACAATGACCCTGAAGTTCATAAACAGCATCTGGAAGTTGCACAAGAGCAGCAAAATGTCCTCGGTGTAACGGCAAAAATGGCCAGTCTGTGAGTGAGTGTGTGTTACTGAGCTGAAAACTGCAGCCGTCAGCATTAACACACATCTGACCCACATCTGGAAAACAGGCTACAGCCCTTTAACCAAAATGCAAATGTGGCTAGTAAATAAAATCTAACAGCCGCCACTTGACTATGCCACGCTGCACCCACAAATGTGTTCTTTCACAGCTACTTAAAACCACTAAAAACTCTGAAAAGGTTCTTCACACTCACACATTTCACTGACACGCGGTTCAAAGGGGAACAATCCACTGAAGGTTTTTAGGACATCAAAACTGGCATCATTCCTAAGAACCCCTTTCAGCACCTTTATTTTTAGCAGTGATATATTTTGAATTATTTCTTTAACTCAAATCTACAAATACTGTTTTGGAAGTAAATGAATGTACCGCTGCTGTGGAAGAAAACCTTGTATCTCCATTTTTGTTGTTTTTCAGTTTTTGACATAATTCGGAAAGGTCTGTTGCTCTTTACATTGTGTGCAAATTTCGCAATGAATGGACCAATAAAAACGGCCCAAAATGACTTGGAAATAATTCTGGTTCCATTGACTTCCATTAAAAGTAAAGCAGGTTTTTTCCCTCTCCTGTAAAGTTACCGTTTCGGAGATATGAGGTTTTCTTCCGACAACAGCGACGTGTTCTTCAAGATTTCATTATTTTTATCAAAGATTCAGATATTAAAAACTTGACAATGTCTATGTAAAACACCTAGTCAGTCAGGAGGGTCCAAACTTTAGACTGGGGCTGGTGCATAAGGGCAAAGATCCTGTAGATAAACGCTGTCTGTTGTTGTTCACTCTCTGGAGGCGCCACACCCACCAAAACAATCTGCAGCATTTGTAGCTCACACACAAACACTACAGGCCTGGCATCATGAACAAGGTCCTCACACACACACACACACACACACACACACACACAGTGGAAACTATTTTAAACTGCACACGGCGATACAAAGGACACACATCTAAGCAATGTTGAAATGCAGACACAAAGGATCAACTCACCCTTAAAGTCACAGACAGACAGAAAAATCTAATTTCTACAATTTTCCCCTTTTTACTCCAAATGTAATTGATCTTCCAAGACATGTTTGGTGTCTCGTTTGCTTCTTTAGTTTTACGCTGAGGTTCCCAGGCTAATGTAACTGAATCATTAAACTGCTGAGCTGCATCTTAAACAGATTTGCTTACGTGGTTTCTGACGAGTCTATAAACAGTAAACATGGGCATAAGCATGTTAGAGTAGCTGAGAACATCCTCGAGGCCTGAATTCGGCCCACACTAGACTCAATCATCAGCTACGGTTCAAATGAAGACAAATTCATTTTATGTGCAAATATACTTGGCCAGTAAAACCTGGTTCTGATTCTGGATTTAGATCTTGGGGCGAGTGTGTGATGACTTAGGCCTGTACAGGGGGATGTTTTGCTCAAGTATCACTTCAAAAGCCATCTTACTATGTTTTGTTTGAAGACAGGCATGAAGACAAAAAGCATGTCAGCATTTAAAGTCTGTCTGAAGAAAATATCAGGTTGGTTTCTCTCTGAAACCCTTTAAGGCATGAAGGCCAACCCTAAAGCACATCTGCAGCGTGAGGAAAACAGATGTTGCTAAGCGAAAGAGCAGGAAAAGAGGACACTCACGACTGCGTCGCTGCCGACTGCAGTGAGCAGCCTGTTTTCAGTCCAAGACAAGTTAAATTACAAACGCTAACAAGTATGAGTACAAGTACCAACCTATAGAGACAGTAACCCTCACACTCACCGGCCACTTCATTAGGTACAGGGTTCAGTTGCTTGTTAACACAAACAGCTAATCAGCCAATCACACGGCTGCAGCTCACTGCATTTAGACCTGTAGAGGTGGTCAAGACGACTTGCTGAAGTGCAGACCGAGCATCAGAACGGGGAAGAAAGGGGATTTAAGGGGCTTTGAACGTGGCGTGGTTGTTGGTGCCAGACGGGCTGGTCTGAGTATTTCAGAAACTGCTGATCTGCTGGGATTTTCACACACAACCATCTCTAGGGTTCACAGAGAACGGTCCGAAAAAGAGGAAACATCCAGTGAGCGGTCAGTTGTGTGGACGAAAATGCCTTGTTGATGTGAGAGGTCAGAGGAGAATGGGCAGACTGGTTCCAGATGATAGAAAGACAGCAGGAACTCAAATAACCAACCAACATCTCTGAGGAACGTTTCCAACACCTTGTTGAAAGTCTGCCACGAAGAATTAAAGCAGTTCTGCAGGAAAAAGGGGGTCCAGCCTTTTACTAGCAAGGTGTACCTAATAAAGTGTGTATAGTGTGGTGTACAGAATGTGTCATGAAATCTAGTTTTTCTAGTTTTATGAAGAAGTTGGATTGGACACAATAGCCCAGCACAAACAGCAGCCGTATCCTTTAGAAAGCCTGTATCACCCCCGTTCAGTGTATAAACACACCCTCCAAATTTACTGACACCTATTCTGATTCTAATCAAAATCATTATCAATAACAGCAATTTATCCTGTTTTGATTTTACTACAGAACAGAAATTTATTTTCACCTTAACAGTTAAACAGCCGAACAGTCACTCACACACAGTCACTCACACACAAACAGCTACGTAATCAATCAAAAGAAGCCAAATTAACAGCAGGCAGAAAGAGAGTGAGAGAGGATCTCGGATTCTGTTCTGATATGAGGAGACCGGACGGAAATCTGACTATTACAGCACAGCACTTTAAACTCTGGTGAGCACCACTCTTATGACTCAAATGAGGTGATGACAGCTTGCATGCCTAAAGCGTGCACCCCTCAAAAGAATCCCACATAACTCTGTATACCTACACTCCCATCCTCCCACAGAGGCCTGGCCAGTTTACCTTTAATGGAACAGAAAATTAAAAAGAAACCACTTCTGAGAACTACAGTATATTGGGAAAGTTGTACTACACTAGATTTCCCACAACCCAGCCGTACACACCTTCTAAACTAAAGACAGAGACGTAGTTTATGTGGGTGGAAAGAAGACAGAGCAGAAGAAAACAAGTCTCCAGCACCACTGCGGTTCCAGTTTGCAGCCAGAGGAAGGCTGGGGTCTCGTGCTTCAGCTTACAAAACAGCCTGAAACCTTGCAGCTCTATCAATCATCCAGAAGTGGGCTAAATAAAAGCAGGTGTGGAGCTGGGCTGGGGCTGCAGGGTTAAGGCTGAGCGGGTTCAGTGTAAACCCGGCACAGTGGTGCTGTACAGCCTCAGCACACAACTCTGTGAATGATTAACGTCACTAACCCAGTCAAGAAGGGCAACCCGAGCCTTCCTCACGCTCCCCTGCTCCAGACCTGTCACAATAACAAGGCTTTACCTAACAATTAACTGTCATAAGAATTGCGATTAACAACTGAATCGCTTTTATGTTCATGTTATAGAAGGCAGATTAGCTGCCTTGCTTCCTCGCTGTCGTTAATAAGTAGGTTAGACTGACATGAAATGCTATACTGCACCAGGCTCCTGAGTACCTGGGAGCCCTGATTTGTATAGGCATAGAATTGACCTAATATAGGCCACCATGCCATCGTCAAAGAGTGCCCAACTGTCTGTAACTGCGTCGCTTTTTCAGCCCTGCTTTTATGACAAATGGCAGACACCTCTGCCTCACCAGGCCTGCAGCTAGGTCATGGGTATCTTTAGAGTCTGCCTCTTGGGCTTGTTTATGAGTTTCTCACATGGGTTTCAAAGTGACTTAGTTAGTACCGCTTCCATCAGCCAGCCTTCCCCGCAGTTTATTACAGCGCACCAGCTACCATGGTCAAAACGCACGGAACTGGAAGTGCCTCGTCTTTTTCATTCCATAAATAAAAACACTGGATATTTTAATAATATATTGACTGCCGAACTGGAAACGTCCCTGGTTCTCTTTTCAGAAATCCGGGCACCTCAAAACATAAGCTCCTTAAGACACCTCAAAAACCCCATTCTGCTGGCAAACATGCTTACAGTGCCATCACTGGCAAAGCATCTAGCTGGCATTCAGTGATTATTCTAAAGCAGATCATTATTAATCACGCAGTCAGATACACAGCACAGCTCATCAACTGGGGCATTTTCTCCAGGTTCAAAGCACAGATGCCAACTTATCGGTCAACTACCAAGTCAGCCACAAATGAGGGGTGTTGGATTATTTTATGTTATTATTTTAATAACTTCATCATTGTCCAGCGTTTGCTTTAAAGTGTAAGGTTGTCAATAGTGGAGACTGAAGTGAAGTGAATAATCTATTCAGTGTAATGTCTCTAACACTCCACCTCCACTCTTACACAACTCTACATTCCACTGTGTGTGTGTGTGTGTGTGTGTTTCTGACCTGAATGGAGCTCGTAGATTCTCCACACACACATCTGCAGAACCAACAGGCTACTGTTTGGACACTCCTGACTGAATATATTTACATTTGGCTGAAGCTCTTATCCAGAGCGATGTAGTTTATTGGGGCAGTCGTGGGCTGGAGGTCAGACAACCGGCCTCGTGACCGGAAGGTCGCCGGTTTGATCCCCAGAGCCGACAGCACATGACTGAGGTGTCCTTGAGCAAGACACCCAACCCCCAACTGCTCCCTGGGCACTGCGGATTGGGCTGCCCACCGCTCCGGGCACTAGTGTGCTCACTGCCCCCTAGTGTGTGTGCTCACTAGTGTGTATGTGGTCTTTCACTTCACGGATGGGTTAAATGCGGAGGGGGAATTTCCCCGTTGTGGGATTAATAAGGGTCTCTTAATTTAATCATTTTACACAGGTAGGTGAAGGTGGTGTTAAGAGTCTTGCCCAAGGACTCCTGTTGGTTTAGTGTGGGGTGCCTATCCAAGTGGGCATTGAACCCCAGTCTCCAGCACAGAAGGCAGAGGTGTTACCCACTACACCAACCAACCACTACTTGTTTTTATCTTAAGGAACAACAGTAACAACCTTTAGCTGCCTCTCTCCTTCCAAGTCATGGCTGATTGTCACCGTAAATTTGTGAAACAACTAAAAATAGCTATTTATATCTATTTAATGACATACCAATGTATAAAACGTAAGTTATTATTGTATAAAAACGATAAATGAACATTATGTTGCTACTCTCTACCTGCACTGTACACTTTATATACAGTTCACTGTTTACATCTCTTTTTTTACCAATAGTACTTCTGCACTAACTGTCTATACGCCCAATACACCTGTAACACCTGTCTACGCACATCTTGTCTACGGTCGACACCTGAACCTACTGACTGCACATTCTGTCTGTCTTTTACTGTCTTCTGTCTTTGCCCTGTTTACTATGCATCTTTTATTACTGCACTGGAAAAGTCGCCCCAAAACAAAACTGCCCCAAAACCACAAAGAGGGCTGAGAAGAGAGTAATTGCCCCAAATTACTCACAAAAGGGAAAACAAACAAACAACAAGCCATGCAGAAGGTGTTTACTCTAAGAGCCGACCAGTGAAGGGAGGTATAAAGCCTTCCTGTCATAATCCCGTCTTCTGTGTTCTTGTTATCTTTTTTCTCCATTCTAACTCGTCTTTGTTCTACGTTCCCGCCTTTTTGGTTCTCCGTTCCTTGAAGGGCTTCACCCGAGGTCGCTTCTGCATTCTGGTGGTGCAGCGGTAACATCACAGACCCCCGATCTGTACAGCGGTGGTTCGAACCCCGCTCGGGGACACCCTATCTTTCTACGTCTAGCACACTATATATGGGTCTGAGTTCTGCACTTGGGTCCGCCTCCCCGCCGTCCCGTGACAGATGTATGACTGAAAAACCTTTTTAAGTTGTAAAGAGCTTCTATGTGCTGTATAAATTCTAGGAAAACAACTATTACGCATTAGACAGCTTGATATTTAAGATTTCGTGATGCAACAGTTTCCTGCAGAAGTCTAAATAAACTCCATCCTCCACCGTATCGGAGAGTGAAACTGTGAAACACACGTGAAAATGAGATCACACGTTTATGCAGGTGCGCAAGATGAAAGAGCAGGTTTCGTTTAGCTTCCACTAAACAGGGGAACCAGTGAGATAAATCAGAAGGGAGGAGTTATGAGAAACAGACGGAGAGAGAAATAAGGAGTGAAATCGGCACAGAGGAAGGAAATGATGCCACTGCTGTTACACTAGCACTGGATAACCAAGGGCTTTTACACAGAAACACTACGAAATGAGCACAGTAGCAGTTAAATGTTTAGATACGGCCACTCCTGAAGGTTTTTATTAGATGTTGTTGGCAGACACTGACGTTTGAGAGGAGTTGTTGTGAGGTTTCCTTCTGACGACTCTTCCAGATCATGTTTATGCTGTCAGCTACACCTTCCTGCAGCTCCTTGGCCGTAATATGGGGGTGTTGCTTTGCCTTTCTGGCCAGCGTAACTGCCTTTTCCTTTGGGAAGTGAAAACTAGGAGCTGGAAGCAGTGTGATATTTTTATAGCCTTCTCCTGGTTTGTAGGCATCAATTAGCTTTTTCAGCCAGCTGTTTAGAGCAACCTATAACCCGCTGTTGGCCAATTCCTAATGATGAATCTTCATCTGCCTAACTGGTCCTCATGAGTCAATCAAGGCTTAACAACTTAATTACGTTCCGAGTCTTTACAACTGGAAGAGTGTCCGAACTTGTACAAGTGCCACTATTACTATTTTATTTTTTTTAACAATGTAAAGTAACTGTGCATTAGTATTCGCAAAAAGAAAATTATTTTAATATTTTTTTTGTTTACTTCTTTGAACTTTCAAAATCAACATAATCTGTCATTTTGACAGGGGTGCCCACACCTTTACCGCAAGTGTGCACTGAATGTCAAGCTTACCTGCTCAAACTAAGCTGAACTCACCTGTTAATTGCCATCTTCATCTCCGTGAACCTTTGCACTAACATGTCTTCTTGCTTGTGATTATATAAGCATTGTTTTCCATACACTACCTGCTAGTCAGTCACTAAAAGCTCAGTCAAGGCGCATTATTCCCTTTCAGAAGGACTTTTAGCACTGCGTTTCCTTTCACTGCCAAAAGGTACACATCTGCTAGTTAGCTCTCTGGCGGAGAAGGTGGCCCAGCTAGAGGTGCACATCCGGGGGTTATTAAAGGACAGACAGCAAGATTCAGCGTTAGCAGCTCCAGGTGCCCTAGGGAGAGTTAGCACCCCCTCAACTCCGGCGTCAGAGCCCTCACAGCGGGGCGAAAGGGGTGACGACTCGGCAGTCTAGCCGGAAAGCTAAGGCTAATGCTAACGCTGAGGCCAAAGCTAGCCCACCGGAACACCACGCTCCCCCGATTCGCGTGTCAAACAGGCTTCCCCGCTCAGTGAAGCGCCCACTGTGAAGCCTGTTAAAAGCACTCTGGTCATAGGAGACTCGATTGTCTGACACGTGAAGTTAGCTACTCCATTAGGGGCGCCAGTGGTTACAGTTAGATGCTTATCGGGAGCCAGAGCGCCGGACATTAGTGGCAACCTTAGATTAGCTGATAAGAGATATTTGAGGATAGTCATTCATGTAGGGGCCAATGATGTCCGTCTGCGGCAGTCTGAGGTAACTAAGGCTAATATTAGAGAGGTGATTAAACAGGCCCAGACGATGTCCGATGCCGTAATCTGCTCTGGCCCCATCCCAATGCGGCGCGGCGCTGAGGCCTACAGCAGGCTTACAGCGTTAAACTGCTGGATGTCCAAGTGGTGTTCCGAAAATCAAGTGGGCTTTATAGATAATGGGTAGATGACCCATTAAAAAGGGCATTTACCTCAATCCTAGACTCTGTTGGTTTTACCCAAAATGCAGCAGGGCCGACACACGACTGCAGTCATACGTTAGATTTAGTTTTGACACGAGGTCTTAACATAGACAAACTTAATATCCTCCCGCAAACCACAGCGATCTCTGACCATTACCTAATTTCATATGAGCTACGACTCAGCCATAATATATATACGTCCCCTCGTTATTCAACAAAGCGCTCAATAAAACCTTCTACCGCCCTACAATTTATAGAAAATCTCCCAGAGCTATCAACCCCAGTCTCCACTGCATCAGACCCAATGGAACTAGATTTACTAACCGATTATTTAGAAAATACCTTACGATCCACTTTAGAAAATGTGGCCCCACTTAAAATAAAAAGAATAAGGCAGAAAAAGCCCCGTGGTACAACGATAAAACGATATAAAGAAGATTATCTCTTCTGCAAATCGCACAACCTGCACACTCGATGCAATTCCATCAAAATTACTCAAAGAAGTCCTGCCAGTTATAAACCCTATTTTAACTATAGTAAACTCATCCCTTAGTCTGGGCCATGTACCCAAAGCTTTTAAACTAGCAGTTATCAAACCTCTGATCAAGAAATCAAATCTTGATGTCGCCGTTTTGTCCAATTACAGGCCTGTTTCTAACTTACCGTTCATATCTAAGATCTTAGAAAAAGCTGTGGCCCAACAACTTAGTTCATATCTACACAAGGACCATATATATGAAAAATTCCAGTCTGGATTCAGGCCACACCACAGCACTGAGACGCTCTAGTTAAGATAACTAACGATCTTCTTCTTGCCTCTGATCAAGGCTACATATCTCTCTTAGTGCTACTTGACCTCAGCGCGGCTTTCGATACAATAGACCACAATATTCTCCTAGAAAGGTTAGAAAACATGGTTGGAGTCACAGGGACGGCCCTATCATGGTTCAGATCTTACCTAGCAGAACGTTATCAGTTCGTTAGGTTAAACAATTTATCTTCCACTTATTCAAAAGTGAGATTTGGAGTTCCGCAGGGGTCTATATTAGGACCATTACTATTTACACTATACATGTTACCATTAGGCACAGTTATAAATAACCATGGCGTAAACTTTCATTGTTATGCAGACGATACTCAACTGTACATATCAGCCAAACCTGATGACCAACACAGGTTAAAGAAAATAGAGGACTGTGTAAAAGACTTGAAAGGCTGGATGTTACGCAACTTCCTCCTATTAAACAGTAACAAAACAGAGGTTCTCCTTCTGGGTCCAAAACTAGCAAGAAGTAAATCACCAGATTTAATCCTAAATCTCGCCGACTTTCCAGCCGCACCTGGACTAGCAGCAAAAAATCTCGGCGTTATAATAGATTCAGATTTATCATTCGATCAACACACAGGCGGCATCACTAGGACAGCTTTTCTACATCTTCACAACATCGCCAAGATCAGAAATGCCCTGTCCCTGCGTGATGCAGAAACACTAGTACAGCCTTTATTACTTCCAGGCTAGACTACTGTAATGCGCTACTGTCAGGATGTACGAGCAGGAATTTAAACAAACTCCAACTAGTCCAAAACGCCGCAGCCAGGGTCCTCACTAAACCTAGAACATCTGATCATATCAGTCCAGCGCTATCATCACTTCATTGGCTGCCTATTAAATTCGGTTCCCCCTTGTGAGCCTGGTTCCTCCCAAGGTTTCTTCCCCAGCTCTGAGGGAGGTTCTCCTTGCCCACTGTCGCCCCCGGCTTGCTCACCTGGAGAATTCTGGAAGCTGCTTCAGTTTCACACATCAGCTGTAAAAAGCGCCATACAAATAAATTTGACTTGATCTGCTGTAGTAAGTGTTGCAGTAGACATAATAATGTTTATTAATTTGGGATTTTTGAAAAGATGTAAATTTTATGTTAATGAGTATATCTGCATACTTTTTTAATGATAACCCTGATCAGACGGAGTGTCCGAATTCTGTACGTGTGCCACACGCGAACACTGGAGCTTTATAAACTCAATGTAGCCGACGTAAACACAAGGGGGAAGCGCCTCCCTGACAGACACACCAGCGTCTTTTTGGCGAATGAATCGCTCCAGAACACGTGATTACACACACAGGCTGAGTCACGGCTAAAATAAGCATGGCTCTGTCTGTGTGTGGGAGATGGTCACCAACACTGATAGTAGGACCTACACGCATTACACAGCAGGTCAGTAAGTGGATGTGAATAATAGTCAGAGAGCTGTGCTGAGCAAGGCAGGCCGGGTTTAGTGGCCCCCTGCCAATCTTTAAGCAGTTGACTGGCGTTCCATTGGCAGTACTATTCATGGAATAGGGCGGAATAATTAATAAATAAATAAATAAATAAATAAATAATTTGAAATCGCCACACACTGGCCCATCACAATCGGCCAGACACCAACAATCCTCCCTTCAGTGTACCTTCACTGATCACTTTATTTAGACTGGAATAACAATTTATGTATCCTAAACAAACAATTCCGTAGCCATCACTGTCATTATGGTAGTCGTTTTTATTCCTTGTTGGCTAACTGAGCTCAGGAGTAGGTGTGTCCAACCTTTTGACTCATAACCTCGCGTAAAAGCCCGGTCTTAGTCAGCTACAATGTAACAGCAGTGGCTTCATTTCCTTCCTCAATGCTGACTTCATTCCTCCTTTCATTTTTCATTCTTCACCTTTCTCCCTTCTTACACGCCTGCCTGCAAGGAGAGCTCCAATCACATTCTAGCAGACGAAGGTCAAACACCAACCATCCTTCAGCGTCCGCCAACGGGTCCCTTTAGTTAGACCTGGAAAAACAAACCCAACAGTTCCATAACCAACACTACCTAGTTAGGGGCTCCCAAGCGGCACACACCTCTCAGAACTGGCTCCATCATCAGGAGACGTTCCAGTGTGATGCTACAGCCATCCACGTCTAGAAGACCAAGAGAGCACAAGTGGCCTCGGACTAACGCCGTGCTCAATTAAGCAACACTGCACACATCAGTTCAATATAAGACAGTGACCACATTAAAGCCTTCAGAGACGCAAAGACTGAAGTTACGTCGGTTCTTGTTCAGGTGTTTCTTTGCTCTCCAATGAACAAAATACGGTCCGATGTGTGAGAGCTGGCAGCCCTGGCTAAACCTCTTTTATTGTAAGCCAACGTTGCCGCTGTCGTCTGCTGTTCTCACTCTGAAGATGACGAGCACACATCGCATAAGTAATATCATTTTTTCTAGCATAATTCATCCCAGACTCTTTCTGCTTTTTTTAGAAATGAACTTTTGCCACGATTGGCCCCTCCCGGTCCTGTCCTTGTGTTAGTGTTTTGGTTTAGCCCGTGTCGTTTGTTTTGGTCCAGCCCCCTCGTTTCATGACTCCATCCCTGACTGTCTCCACCTGTTTCCCACCTGTCCCTCATTTACCCTGTGTATTTAAGCCCTGTGTTTGCTGGTCTTTGTTGTTTTTGTACTGGTCTATGTGGGTTTCTGTCATGTCTGTCCCCCGATCAATCCGTGTTGGATCTATGACCCTAGACCGTTTAGACGATGACCCTGGATTTGCCTGTTATTACTACTGATTAAGCATTTAAATCCACAGTTAATTACAGTTACATTGTACATTTGATGGCATGTTCCCATTTGTTTTTAAGTTTAAAAATGTAGATTTTTCAAATCAAAACTGACCGCATAACAAGCTGTCACTAAATTTAATAAGGCAAATCGAATTGAACTAGCCAGCAGTATCATGGGTACCCATGTAGTCTTGATATAAGAGGTTGCAGCCAACAAAGGATAATCAATAATCAATAAAGAGAAGCATGATCAATCTCAAAGGTCCAACAGAACTAAGGCGCATTGTGCTTATTCAAAAGGACAAGCCGGACAAACCAACTCCTGCACTTCGGATCGTAATGTTTGAAAACGACTATATTATTTTAAATCTTAGGAGTAGCTGATAACGGCTCCTTATGAAGTTTAGTGGCTTTCTGACTCGGTTAATACCGTCAACTAAATAACTGACCGTGACAGATGGTGAATGTGGTTCGACTAATATTAACACATTATTAAGATCTACAATTAATTTTACAAAAGACCTTTGATTAATGGCCTCCCCTCACCCTCACATCTTGAAGTCCGGGTTTAACAGACTATTGCAGTTATTTTCCACGTGTTCACTGGAATAAGAGGATTCTTTTATCTGGACCACAAATTAAGTTTTTACAAGAAGTTTTCCGAGCTAAAAAAAACATTTAGAAATCGTTTTTAAATGCTCTTCACTTTTTCATGGCAGCAAACGTGGTTCACGGAAAGAGGATGTTAGTAAACAAGGGTTTTCCTTTGTTAACATCAACAGGAAATTACATCACACTGGCTCAAAAATGAGGCAGTGTGAAATCCCCCTCGATGGTGCATAAAAAGTAGGAGTATTTCGGAAAGCTGTAGTCTCACTGCTTGTAAACACTGAAGATAATGGGCCTGCCAGTCTTCCCACTTGGAGCTTCTCTTTCTCCTGTAGGTTAAACTTGGGTAGATGTTTCAGGAGATTTCTTACAGCTGCTTTACTGATGGATATGCCTGAGCATGTCCCACAGGACCCCCCCCACCCCACACACACACACACACACACACACACACACACACACTCTTAGTCACATTCAGGCATGTGACCAGCAAACTCTGAGCAGGAATGACAGCGTGTCACGCAAACACACACACACGCCACATCCTGCACGCACACACTAACAGAGCGCAGCGTTAATAACACACTCAACTTGTTTAGCTGAGTCACAAAAAAGCACGGCCGTCTAACCCGGAGGTCTCAACCAGGTGTGCAGTCCACACCTGAATCAGGCAATCAGCACTGTACCACTCGAACATCTCAGGGCCACAGTCCAGTCAAAAAGCCCCAAAGTAGCCCATCACACAAGATGCTCGGTGTCTAATGTTAACCCTAAAGAAGCAAAACAATGGAGCCACAAATCTAATGCTAGTAAAAGGCTGGACCCCCTTTTTCCTTCAGAACTGCTTTAATTCTTCGTGCCACACTTTCAACAAGGTGTTGGAAACGTTCCTCAGAGATTCTAGTTGGTTATTTGAGTTCCTGTTGTCTTTCTATCATCTGGAACCAGTCTGCCCGTTCTCCTCTGACCTCTCACATCAACAAGGCATGTTCGTCCACACAACTGACCGCTCACTGGATGTTTCCTCTTTTTCGGACCGTTCTCTGTAAACCCTAGAGATGGTTGAGCGTGAAAATCCCAGCAGATCAGCAGTTTCTGAAATACTCAGACCAGCCCGTCTGGCACCAACAACCACGCCACGTTCAAAGCCCCTTAAATCCCCTTTCTTCCCCGTTCTGATGCTCGGTCTGCACTTCAGCAAGTCGTCTTGACCACCTCTACAGGTCTAAATGCAGTGAGCTGCGGCCGTGTGATTGGCTGATCAGCTATTTGTGTTAACGAGCAACTGAACATTAAATCACACACTCAAGCATCAACCTATCGTAAGAATCATGATAGGCATCATGAGAGAAGGGAGGAGCATCATAAGACCATCAAAGGAGAAATGAGATGCAGTATGGGAAAATTTAAAAGCATCATGGGACAGTATCTCACGACGGACTTGGCTACCATCCATCCATCCATCCATTTTCTAAGCCGCTTCTCCGTCAGGGTCGCGGGGGGGTGCTGGAGCCTATCCCAGCAGTCTTCAGGCGGAAGGCAGGATACACCCTGGACAGGTCGCCAGTCCATCGCAGGGCAGACAGACAGACAGTCACTCACACACTCACACCCAGGGGCAATTTAGCACGTCCAACTGGCCTGACTGCATGTCTTTGGACTGTGGGAGGAAACCGGAGAACCCGGAGGAAACCCACGCAGACACGGGGAGAACATGCAAACTCCACACAGAGAGGACCCTGGCCGCCCGGCCGGGGAATCGAACCCAGGCCCTCCTCGCTGTGAGGCGACAGCGCTACCCACCACGCCACCGTGCCGCCCGGACTTGGCTACCATACCAGGCAATGATGATTACAAACAAAATAAAACAGAAAAGAACAATAAAGGCGACGCTTCTCTCTGATTACTGAGAGTTCGAGCTGTACTTCTCTCTGTGTCTCTCTCTCTCTCTGTGTCTCTCTGTCTGTCTCTCTCTCTCTTTGTGACTCTCTCTCTGTGTCTCTCTCTCTCTCTGTGACTCTCTCTCTCTCTGTGACTCTCTCTCTGTCTGTGTGTGTCTCTCTCTGTCTGTCTCTCTCTCTCTTTGTGACTCTCCCTTCTCTCTCTCTCTGTCTGTCTCTCTCTCTGTGTCTCTCTCTCTCTCTGTGACTCTCTCTCTCTCTCTGTGACTCTCTCTCTGTCTGTGTGTGTCTCTCTCTGTCTGTCTCTCTCTCTCTTTGTGACTCTCCCTTCTCTCTCTCTCTGTCTGTCTCTCTCTCTGTGTCTCTCTCTGTCTGTGTGTGTGTCTCTCTCTCTGTCTGTGACTCTCTCTCTCTCTCTGTGTCTCTCTCTCTGTCTGTGACTCTCTCTCTCTCTCTCTCTGTGTGTCTCTCTCTCTCTCTCTCTGTGTGTGTCTCTCTCTCTCTGTCTGTGACTCTCTCTCTCTCTCTGTGTGACTCTCTCTCTCTCTCTCTCTCTCTCTCTCTCTCTCTCTCTCTGTGTCTCTCTCTCTCTGTGTGTGTCTCTCTCTCTCTCTTTGTGACTCTCTCTCTCTCTCTCTCTCTCTCTCTCTCTGTCTCTCTCTCTCTCTGTGTCTCTCTCTCTCTGTGTGTGTCTCTCTCTCTCTCTTTGTGACTCTCTCTCTCTCTCTCTCTCTCTCTCTGTGTCTCTCTCTCTCTCTGTGTCTCTCTCTCTCTCTGTGTGTCTCTCTCTCTCTCTCTCTCTCTCTCTCTCTGTGTCTCTCTCTCTCTCTTTGTGACTCTCTCTCTCTCTCTCTCTCTCTCTCTCTCTCTCTGTGTCTCTCTCTCTCTCTGTGTCTCTCTCTCTCTGTGTGTGTCTCTCTCTCTCTCTTTGTGACTCTCTCTCTCTTTCTCTCTCTCTCTGCTGCAATGATCCGTCGAAGTTCTTTCAAGTTCTTCTTTCATTAAAGCATTCGAGTCGTCTCTAAATGAAGCCATATGACCCCCTACACTGCAGAGTGGCAGGATCACCGCTGCATCAAACGCTTCTAAAGTACTCAACAGAAGCCGCGTCGCCCCCCCGCACTTCATATGCTGTATGTCAGTCCGTCACAAGTTAGAGCGCTATAACTAGCTCCGTCATCTCTTTAAGTCATCGCCAGCCTATTGCTTATGCACATGACGCCAAGCTGGAAACCTTTAAAACGAGACGTCTGGAGATGCAAACGGCATCAGGGTTAGTGATACCAGGAAACCAGCGCATCCGTCTTACCTGTGTTTCTCCAGCTCGTTGTGTGATGACCTGGAAAGGCAAGTAAAGACAGGCATGAATGAGTACAGCAAAAAAACCACATTACTAGCACCACACAGCTGAATTAAAGTTCCTATCAGCTGGTCTTTTAGCGAGACTCGTAGGGAAATGCAGGGCAGAGAACAAGCTGTTATTTTATGAGTAGCGTTTGGATTCAGCCTGCAGTTTTAGAGAGAGAACGAAAATGAGAGTGAATCTGTCTCGGGATTTCTTGCTGTATGTAAATGTACTCTCTCGCACAAAGTGCTGTTTACTTGCGGGTAGTCTGTCTGTCTGGCTGTCTCTCTATGTTTCTGTCTATCTCTTTATTTATCTATCTCTGTCTGTCTGTCTATGTATGTATATATCTATATTTATCTATTCATCGGTCTGTTTATCGGTCTGTTTATTGGTCGGTCTATCGGTCGGTCTGTCTATCGGTCTATCTATTGGTCTGTCTATCAGTCTGTCTATCAGTCTGTTTATCGGTCGGTCTGTCTGTCTATCGGTCTATCTATTGGTCTGTCTATCGGTCTGTCTATCAGTCTGTCTATCAGTCTGTTTATCGGTCGGTCTGTCTGTCTATCGGTCTATCTATTGGTCTGTCTATCAGTCTGTTTATCGGTCGGTCTGTCTGTCTATCGGTCTATCTATTGGTCTGTCTATCGGTCTGTCTATGAGTCTGTCTATCAGTCTGTTTATCGGTCTGACTTTCGGTCTGTCTAGCAGTCTGTCTATTGGTCTGTCTAGCGGTCTGTCTATCAGTCTGTCTATCGGTCTATCTATTGGTCTGTCTATCGGTCTGTCTAGCGGTCTGTCTATCAGTCTGTCTATCGGTCTATCTATTGGTCTGTCTATCGGTCTGTCTAGCGGTCTGTCTAGCAGTCTGTCTATCGGTCTATCTATCTATGCTGTACACTGTTTTGTGACTTCACTTGAACCTGAAAGTGGTAAAATAACTTTTTGTTCTGGGTTCAGAGTTTTAGTCATTTGAATGACATAAGCATGTCATCCTGCATGCAAGTGTGCACATGAGCTACAGCCCAGGAAGGAGGGTGCATGTTTTATCCACACACACACACACACACACACACACACACACACACACACACACACACACACACACTCTTGTCTGCTAGCACCATACACCAGAAGTTCTCAATCCCAATCCTGGCAACCCCACGCTCTGATCATTTGTTTGCTCTACTGTATCCGCCTGACCCAGACCATGAAGAGCTTGTTAATTAGTTAATGAACTGAATCAGGTGAGCTAGATTAGATGTGAATGGCGTCGGGTCACCAGGACTGGGATGAGAAATCCCTGCTGTACAGATGAGCTGTAATGCGCTTCGCACACTGACACACAGTCATGCAATAAGCTGATGAAGGCAGCATGTACATGAGCAAATTACATAAAAGGACGGGTACCGATAATTTATACGGGTATATAATATTATTTAACTGCATCAAAAAAATGAATTTGTTCTTTTAAAGATGAGCAATGCAAATGCAATAATTTAAACTGGGAATCACAAGTGTTACAGGAAAAGGTGGTGATGAGGATGAGGATGACTGCACGTCTACACCGTTACACACTTCTTCTAGACCTTCTCAAGATGTTTATTAACTTCAGACTTTCTGACACTGTATGACACGACTGCCCTCTACAAACAGGGATGTAAGTGGCCGAGTAAACTTGGCAACTTTGGGCCCACAGGTGAGGAAAACCTCGGCTTTCTCCTACACAAGCACTCTGCTGTGTCAGGAGGTGTCCCGTTCTGGCAGCAGAGAAGAGTAAGAAGCCCTGTCCCTAAAGTCCTTCCCCCCACGTCACACGCTCTTCATCCGTTTCTGCTCTCGGCACTACTCATGCTAAAAAATCCTTTTTGTGTGTGACATCTGCTTTCTGATGGAGGACCGAGTGCACCCGGGGACAAACACACACACTTCATCCACCTCTACTTAGTGAAATAAAATTACAAGTCAGGAACCAACACACACACACACACACACACACACACACACATTTCGGCATGCTGCAACACATGCAGCTATTTCAGGCCTCGAGTGTGTATGGGTCGGGCAAAATTACATCCGTCTCAAAACAAACAACCTGTTCACGAAACACTAGGGAAGACTGGGAAAGACTGGGAAAGACTGGGAAAGACTGGGAAAGACTGGGAAAGACTGGGAAGACTGGGAAAGACTGGGAAAGACTGGGAAAGACTGGGAAACTCTACACGTAAAACATCCAAATATAAATGTATGTAAATATACTGACTGCCATCTCCATTTACAACTCCTGTATTACTGTCGTCTCTCGCGTGCTCTTCTCACAGCGGAGAACCTGTTTGTATGGTTGCTGTTTGTGAGGATGAGCATGTGCAACAAAGGGAGGCTGGGAACTTGTCAGATGGGGCATTTGCTGGGTCGGGTGTTTGTATGGCCAGACATAAACATATAGACACACACACACACACACATATATATATATATATAAATAATCGCTGTTGTCGGAAGAAAACCTCGTATCTCCACTTTTGTCATTTTTCAGTTTTTATCATAATTTGATAAAATCTGTTGTTCTTTACATTGTGTGTAAATTTCATGACGAATGGACCAAAAGAAACGGCCCAAAACTACTTAGAAAAAATTCTGGTTCCATTGACTCACATTAAAAGCAAAGTAGGTTTTTTCCTTCTCCTGTAAAGTTACCATTTTGGAGATATGAGGTTTTCATCTGACAACAGCGGTGTGTGTGTGTGTGTGTGTGGCTGGGTTTTTGTATAGGTACGTGTTTGTATAGGTGTGCATTTGCAAGGTTTGGTGTTTAAATAACTGGACGTTTTATTGTCCAGGTGTTTTTGCACATCTTTAAGCCCCGGCCAGAGCGCAGAGCTGCAGCAACAGGCCGAGGTCCAGCAGAAGAGCCACGTCTCTGCAGGGCGGAAGCAGCTTCTATTCAAACTTGTGCAAATTAGGGACGGCATGAGAAAACGGCAGGAGGAAGCTGACAGAAGCCGCCTAGCCGTGACATCATAACGTTACGCAAGCCTTCATCATCAGACACACGGATCAGACGTTCAGCACTGGCTCGAAATCGGTTACCTCTTTCAACCGTGGGCTCATTATTAATAATATTAATCTTTATTTATTATCCAGTAACTAACTCAGACCGACGCGCAGAGTTCAATAGTTATGAGAGCGAAGAAGTGAAGCAGACCCAATAAGGCCCCACTTCCATTAATGTCTTATGAAGCTTCAGCGTGTGGCCCCCACGGTGAACGTGAAGCTCTACGCTCGTCCACATGTGCCCTGCAAACGTAAACGGGTTGTGAAGGTGGAGAGGCGAGCTGGGAATTTAACTGTTCCTGCTTTTCTTTTAGGTGGAACAGGCCATGGTAAATAAGGCTGAACTCACACGCCCTCGTGACCTAAAAACCCATTCGCCGAGCAGCTTAGAGAACTTGGTCGATTTTTCAGCAGGACCTTTACTTACACTGACAAAGGCCTCCAGAAAGAAAATGCCCGTTTGCTCTAGATAAACACGGCCGGCATGCCGTCCGCAGCTCCGGGCCTCGCCACAGCTGAGGGGGGAAGTATCTGCGCTTCGGCACGGAGCAAACCCCTACTGTCTGCACGGCCCGTTTCCTCAAGTTCTAGTGATCTGTGAGCCGGGCCGGGGGAGGGGAGGGACCCCAGGCAGATCCGTCCGTCTCTGGAAACCAAAGCCAGGCCAGCCTTTTTAGGTCTAGGCCTCCGGATTGAATCAACTAGTCAAAGTGGGTGCACTTCAGTGCTGAACACGGAAGCCCAGAGTCTGGTCAAAATCCAAGGCCAAGTTTTGTGGGAGCAGGGTGGACCTGCTTTAAGCACCACGCCCACCTGTGACTGCACTGCATGAAAACACACCGAGAAGGTGGTTTAAAACGATGTAGAAGTATAAAACATTTCAATTTTAAAAAACAAAAACAAAACATGTGCCAGGCTTAAAGCGACGTCCTGGACCTTGACCACTTTAGAGTTCCGAGTCTGGATCTACTCTTTGCGTCTGTTAGAAGTTTTCCTTGAAGGAAAGAAGAGCCAAGTGAGGGCTTTCAGCTCTGGAGGCCCTCGGAGCTCCAAGCCCGGCCGAACAGGGACGAAGCCAGGCTGGAGCAGAGCTGCTGGAGAGCCTCGGCCGGGCGCACAGCGTGTGAGAGTGAGACAGACGTGCAGCTGATGTGGTTAAAGACAGAGTTCTGCTGGAAAGGAGCGAGTTTAGTGCAGCAGGCGGAGGATTAACGTTAGAGACCGAGGGAAAGAGAAAGTGGAGCAGCTGTACGCGTGGCACTGTTTACAGAGAAACATGGCGAAAGGGGGGAAAAGGAGCAGCTTCATATTTACCACGATTTTAACCAGAATATTTACCTATTGCTCTGGGCTTTTCTTGAAATTGGCGTCGCTTTCGTCTTCTTTCTGGAAAAGTCGCTATTGAAGGGTAAAACAGAAGCGTAACCGTGCTCTGCCTCTATTGACAAAGTACACAAAACAAGCGTTAACAGCTCAATAAGCGCCACCGGGCTCGAGTAAATGAGTGCTGAGCAGGATTAAAGCAGTAAATCAACGTTACGCAGCATTTAGGAAAACATGTGATTCACAGCCCATCAGCAAAAACTACGAGGACTGGCGGACTCCGGTCTCCACGACATGAAAATGAGCAGGTTTTTTTTTTTTTTTTTTTTTTAAATTATTATTATTATCGTAATCCACGTTTATCTGCTTCATGCTGTGTGAGTGGCACGTCAGATATATTTATGAATATTTTCTTAAACCTGAAAAGCAGCCGGTTCGCTACAATAATGTCCAGTTCTAAGCTAAAGTGGCAGCATACCTGCGCCGTTCAACAGTCCTAAATCGACGGGCACCTTCCTTTCACTAACACCGGGCAAGAGAATTTTATTCCCAACAAGCACCAATTTTATCACGAAGACTAAATACCTCGGTCTCTTCTTTCCAAGTACTCTGCAGCCTCAAGGAGGATTAGAAGAGAATTAAGTTCCATCTCGGCGAATTTGTACAAAAAATACGAAATAAAAAAAATATATATGTACAAAATAAAATAGTTCCTGGGGGGGGGGAGGAAAAAAAATCAGACTGAAAAATAAAACAAAAAAACTAAAGTTGGTGACGCCCGATTTGGCCTGCAAGGTTCACGACTGAGTCTCGGAGACTCGCAGCCAAATTCACATCAACTGCGCCTAAACTAAACCCTCCCGGGCTGACTGGCGGCTCAACGGGCCAATGGTGGAGCAGAACGACGCAAAAGGTGGGGCTTAGGAAAGCGTTTTGTCCAATCAGGAGTGTCTGTGAATAGTGTTCAGGCTCTAGCTGTTGACCCACGGCGAAGCGGGATGTGATTGGCCGGCCGGTGATAGTAACAAGCTGAGAGCTCTGCCCTAGCAACAGCGCTACGGACTCCGCCCCTTGTCTCCTATTGGCCGGTCAGGCACCGTGCTGGCTAATGATTGGTAGACGTACGCGGAGGGCGCGTCTCTTTTAACTTCCCTTCGAACGTGAGCCACGTTGCCAGGGCAACAGCGCGGTTCGTGGAGGCAGTCACGTTTGTTTGTTAGTTGGCTAACAGCGTCGCTTACTATTCACTGTTTATTATGCACTATTGATCACTTCTGTTTTTTTTTTGTTAGGAAAAACATTGTTCCCTGTTTATGATTTTAACTTTAAATCTGATGAAATGATGCGTTACACTTTATTATTTATTTCAGCCTTATAGGAAATGAGTAATTTCAAATCAGATTCTGAAACTAAAACACGTTTCACTATTTATTTGCCCTTTTTTAAATCAATCATATACCTAAATCACTTTCTTACACTTGTGCTTATTTCTTTAAAAAAAAATATATATATCGCTGTTGTCAGATCAAAACCTCGTATCTCAAATGCCAGCTTTACAAGAGAAGGAAAAAACACACCTTACTTTTAATGCAAGTCAATGGAACCAGACATCTTTCAGTAATTTGGGTCATTTCTGTTGGTCCATTCGTCATGAAATTTACATAAAACATATAGGACCAAGGGTATTTTCAAAATTGACAAAAATGGAGATGCGAGGTTTTGCTCTGACAGCAACAATATGAGTTCTTTTGATGAGACTATGACCTCTGATCGTTCGGCTTTTCCTAGTCTAACGGGGATTTAGTGGGAGTATACATGGCAACCGGAGTGGAGCAGAAGGCTGAGCTTTGACTTGCAAGAGGAAGAGCAAACTGAGACTCTCGCATGCCATCAACTTCCTTTTCCCACAATGCATTCAGAGAGTTCTGAGCTATTTACAAATGTGCAGTTATAATAGTTTAACAGACACCAGGGAACATAAACAGAAATCTGTCACAATATTGAGAGGCTCCAGCTCTGTGACCCTTATTCCCATCAACTATGCCAGTACATTTTCATAGCTATCAGTAAATGGTGTCATTAAAGGGGAAGTGTGGCTGGCAAGGTTGGCTTGTAGGTGCTAAAGTACATCTGCATGATGGCGCAGAGCTCAGCAGCGTGTTTGTTTCACTTCTGTGAAAGCTTTTCTCTTGCACAGCCCTGTAAAACCTGTAAAACCCACGCTGACATAAAACCCGTACTGATGCCTAAGCACTTCTCATGACTGCTTCGTGGTACAGTCATGTGGCCACACAAACCGTGCTGACTGAAATGTGACTTAGCTGTTTTTAAAAGTCTCCCAGGGTGGTTTGGTGTGACATTTCCCCATTCTAGAGTGAGAGGATCCAGATGTCTGGAATGACCCTGTTTACATCTCAGCAACTGAATTACGCATTTGAAAAATGAGTGGAATTCCCTCATAATAGAGCGTTATAAGATTACTCAATCTATTTCTAGACATTTCTACTTTATTATTTTTTTTAAGAAGCTTTATGTGGTGAAATGACATCACTGCACTGGCAGTAAGTTGGATTTGTTGGAACTGAGCAGGTGTGGTGCCGCTTTAGAAACTGGGCGTTATTGCACTGAGTTGTGCTTTTAAGCCAGACTTAAAACAAGGGAAAATAATCTTCATAGTCATCCATCGCAACGGGTTTCATTTAGTTTAAACCTTAAGAGTTTGGTTGTTATTTTCTTTTTTTATACACTGAACAATTTATGTATAATATATCATTATGCAATTAGTTATATAAGTAATTATGCAATTAGCTATGCAATGAACTACATATGTTTCCCCATAAGGGGAAGTAGGAAGGTAGTGAAAGGTTGACTGGCGTACAAGTGTAATATGTGTGTAATATTTATCTTACTGTAAACTCCAGAAAGCTTATGCTAAAGCTATTGCAAGCTGCTCGTGCTGCTTCCTCTCTGAGTCGGTGCATCTTTTATAGTATTAATGTCTGCAGCAGGCCGTGATGACACGGAGGGATTTGGCCCCGTGCTGAGGCCTTGCTAATCATGTGTGTTTTATTTTGAAGAGCCGAGTTTCAGTGCAGATTAATTCTGTAAAGATCAAAGTGCATGTAGAAATAACAAAATGAATCACCTCAGCGAAACTGAGCAACTAGGATGGAAAAAGCTTGTGGCTGGCTGTGATGTGACTGGCAGGGTGTGTGTGTGTGTGTGTGTGTGTGTGTGTGTGTGTGTGTGTGTGTGTGTGTGTTTGTTCCACTGTTTTTTTTCTCTTTTCTCTCACAGCCAGTTCACAGCTAAAAAAAAAAGACCAATTATTTTCCCACAGTTCTGCTTGTTTGTGAGATCTTTAGCTGGATGAAGAACACACTCCCCAGGTGTCAGAGAAACATTAGAGATTTTATGACCCATTCATGTCCATATCTGAGTTAGCTTTTGGTTAATAGGCTCTCTGTACTCTGAAAATGTTCAAACTGATTAAACCAAATTAATAAAATGTGAGTTTTTATTTCTCATTCAGTTCAGTCTTTTGGAATTGTTAACAAAACAATGTCAAATTCATGTTTAATTGTGAATAAAAGTATGAAAATTGCATGTAATTTTAACGATTCAGATGTGTACTGTTAGATGTTATTCTAAGGCAGGGGTGTCCAAACATGACTGCGCAGGACCAGTGTGACCACAGTAATTCATGCAGAAATGCAGGTGGAATCATTTGTGCTTCTGCTTGTTTACAATGAAAGCCTGTATATAAGGTAACTGTAAAAAAATAAAATAAAATCATTTTAGATGTACAAAAGCTTTTTGCTTTGGGGGGCAAAGTGTCTGAGGGCCAAAAAGACATAACAGCTTGCTTCCCAGCCTTACATTTACATATGTGGAAATATTTGAAGCATGTGTGCTTTTATGTGAAGGCTTTTAAGGTCAATGCAAAAATGTGCCTATTTCTGTTATTTAATATGTTCTCAGTGCTGTTTTTGCATTAAAAATGTATATGTTGTATTTTATTTGTGTCACAAACTACCATTTGAACACAAGTAGCGATTATACTTCAATGTCCTTTTACTGACACTCGGATGAAATAAGTTAAAGATCACAACAGTAAATGCATTCTGAATATGTGTACGTTTGCTCGCTTAGAAAAAATTAGTGCATCCAACAATAAAGTCAGCAGGAAACACATTGGCACACAGAAGCCTCCGATTTCACATGTTGACTCATTTTACTAGGCCACTGTAGACAGGTATGCACACCAACATCTGCAGATCTTAATTCAAGAGGACATACAGGTGTGCATACTAACAGCTGTATGAAATCAGGTACACATCCATGCAATTTCTTAGACACACAGTGGCATTAGAATGAATCGTACTCACTTTACATTTCATAAGATGCTACCTGGGCGGCACGATGGCGTGGTGGGTGGCGCTGTCGCCTCACAGCGAGGAGGGCCTGGGTTCGATTCCCCGGCCGGGTGACCGGGATCCTCTCTGTGTGGAGTCTGCATGTTCTCCCCGTGTCTGTGTGGGTTTCCTCAGGGTTCTCCGGTTTCCTCCCACAGTCCAAAGACATGCAGTCAGGCCGATTGGACATGCTAAATTACCCCTAGGTGTGAGTGAGTGTCTGTGTCTGTCTATCTGCCCTGTGATGGACTGGCGACCTGTCCAGGGTGTATCCTGCCTTCCGCCCGAAGACTGCTGGGATAGGCTCCAGCACCCCCCCCGCGACCCTGACAGAGAAGCGGCCTAGAAAACGGATGGATGGATGGATGGATGGATGGATGGATGGATGGAAGATGCTACCTTTTCTGCCCTGCTGGAACTGGCCCAGTCAACAAGTGCTATTACTGTGAAATGTCTGGGAGCAACAACAGGTCAACAGTGAAGCAGCAGACCAAGCAAAATCACAGGGCAGGACCACTGTTTAGTGAGTAAACATTGCTTCTGTTACATCACTCATAACAGAACTGTCACTGTAAGCAATATGAGCACAAGAATGGTGCATGAAATGTAGTCAAATGGCCAAGCAGCCACACATCACTATGTACAATGCCAAGCATTGGCTGGAGAGGTGTAAAGCATGCTGCCACTGGACTCACTCGCCACAGTGAAACGTGTTCTCTGGAGTGTTGAATCACGCATCACTGTCTTCCAGTCTGATGGATGAATCTGGTTGGCAGATGGCAGGAGAATGCCACCTAATGGAATGCAAAGTGGCAACAGTAAATTTTGGTGGAGGAGGGATAATGATCTAGGGTTGTTTTTAAGGGTTTGGGCTCTGCCCCATTGTTACAGTGAAGGGTATTGTTAATACTACAGTGTGGCAACAGTCTGGGGAAGGCCCTTTCCTGTTCTAGTATGACCGTGCCCCAGTTCTCAAAGTGAGCTCTTTAAAGACATGGTTTGACGAGTTTGGTGCGGAGGAACTCCAGGGGCTGGCACAGAGCCCTGACCTCAACACTACTGAACACCTTTGGGATAAACTGGAACGTTGGTTGTGAGTCAGGCCTTTTCGTCTAACATCAGTGCCTGACCTCACAAATGCTCTTTTGACTCAATAGAAATGACAATGAAATTCCCTCCGCAAATTCATTTTGTGAAAGCTTCCCAGACGTGTTGCAGACAAAAGGAGGGCCAACTCCATACTAACTCCCATTGACTGTCCAATGAGCTCATGTAGGTGTGATGGCCAGGTGCTTTTGACTATATAGTGTACATTTTTGCTACAGAGATCCTGAAATGTTCAATTATTGTTAAAACTACTGTTAAAAATCTAATTCTAATTAAAATAAAAAAAGAAGTGATATAAAAAGTGTTCTTTCAGGGGATGAGGGGGTAAGGGAATTTTGGGAAGCTTCTGACAGGCCAAATCAATCATCCTTACAGGCCTCACTTTGGGCAATAAGAATTTCTTCATCGTATGCAGGTGTTAGCTCCACCTTGCAAATCAGTCAAATGGTCATGGGCACATTGGCTGCATGGGACATTGGATGGTGTTTCTCATAAAACCTGTTCATCCATAAAATAAATCACGGTAGGTTTTGCGAAAATAAAACTAAAAAATATTTAAGTATTTAAATATATTATTCTCTCTCCAAGTTCGGTTGCCTCGTTTCCAAAATAGCTACATCAATCCCCAGCGTGCACGCATCACTTTAAAAAATAAGCAATAAAATAAATTGTGCATTTTATGTTGTTTCATTGCCAGTATGTTGCAGATGCTTTCTTCTTCTGTGAGCTTTTATTCTTGCTAATGCTGCACATCCTTACAAAACACGGAATGGCAAGGGTCCATTCAAAGCCATGATGATGGCAGCTTCCTCCTTCCGCTGAAAAGCAGCCAGGATTTTTCCGTGCACTGAAACTCCTTAATTAGAAGTGAGAGTGGGGAGAGACTGGTTTGGGAAAGGCAGACTCTGTTGATACTTTCTCCAGTGAAAACTGACCAGATTGTGTGGCTCCCCCTGCAGGCCCGGCTGCACCCTGCGGCCTCATTGCTGCAGTTTGAGTTGAAATTTGTGGCTTGTTGCATGCAGATTGCAATGCTTTATAACTGTGTCACAACTGTTAGATAACTGTGCATTTCCTCACTCGAAACATGGCCTTACCAGAAAAAGCTGCTCCAACAGTGCAAGAAACAAGCCACAACATTTTACTGAATGT
This sequence comes from Pygocentrus nattereri, assembly GCF_015220715.1. Taxonomy (NCBI): domain Eukaryota; kingdom Metazoa; phylum Chordata; class Actinopteri; order Characiformes; family Serrasalmidae; genus Pygocentrus; species Pygocentrus nattereri. Next base: position 50,393,414 of record NC_051215.1, read on the forward strand.
GCCAAGTCACTCAGCGAGAAACGGCTGCCGTGTAAAGCGTCTGATTGGTTATTAAGCTTGGTTTCCTGTGAAATTACAACACTTTGTTCATGACAGACAGGGTTATGGTAAACTGTGGTAAGGGATACAAGTTAAAGGGCACATATCTTGTGAAACTGAATTTACCTCGCACCTCACTTTTTTGAAACAAGAGTTTAATACACAGTGTAAGCATTGTTTATGTTTCAGAACACTATTCACTCTCCAGTTTATGCATTCAATATATGGAAACTAAGCTGCAAAAGGAGCCTATTTTATTTTATTTTTAGTTTTTGTAGACTCAGAGCAGCCAGTATATTTACATATATCTGCCTATTCAGTCTAAAGCAGTTTGGCCTCATGTATTTAGTCTTCAGCCATTTAACCCCACCCAAAATTACATAAAATTAAGACAACATCTCAAATATTGAAACAGGAAAATGAAAATGTTATTGTTTTTTGACAAATATATGCCCATTTTTAATTTGATGCCAGCAACACATTTTAACAAAGTTGGGACAGAGGCATATTTACCACTGTGTTGCATCACCTCTTTTAACAACACTTAAGAGTACTGTAAGTGTTTGGGAATTGAGGAGACCAATTGTGTAGTTTGCTGTTGTATTACGTGCAAAATTTGGTTTTGCATTATCTTGCTGAAATAATTCTTCGTGGCAGACTTTCAACAAGGTGATGGAAACGTTCCTCAGAGAATTTGGTCCATATTAACATGATGACATCACGCAGTAGCTGCAGATTTGTCGGCTGCACATCTATGATGCGAATCTCCCGTTCCACCACATCCCAGAGGTGCTCTGTTGGGTTGAGATCTGGTGACTGTGGAGGCCACTGGAGTGCAGTTTGAGATGATATGAGCTTTGTGACACGGTGCATTATCCTGCTGGAAGTAGCCATCAGAAGACGGGTCTACTGTGGTCATAAAGGGATGGACATGGTCAGCAGCAATACTCAGGTGGGCTGTGGCATTTAAACGATGCTCAATTGGTACTAAGGGGCCCAAAGTGTGAAAATATCCCCCACGCCATCACACCACCACCACCACCACCACCACCAACACCACCACCACCACCACCACCACCACCACCAGCCTGAACCACTGATACAACGCAGGATGGATCCATGCTTTCCTGCTGACCTGACCATCTGAATGTTGCAGCTGAAATCGAGACTCATTTTTCCGATCTTCTATTGTCCGATTTCGGTGAGCCCGTGTGGTTGTGTGTGAAATTCCCAGCAGATCAGCAGTTTCTGAAATACTCAGACCAGCCCGTCTGGCACCAACAACCACGCCACGTTCGAAGCCCCTTAAATCCCCTTTCTTCCCCGTTCTGATGCTCGGTCTGCACTTCAGCAAGTTGTCTTGACCACCTCTACACGCCTAAATGCAGTGAGCTGCCGCCGTCTGATTGGCTGATCAGCTATTTGTGTTAACAAGCACCTGAACCTGATAAAGTGGCCGGTGAGTGTATTCAGCCTTAATGACGCCTTTACAGATGCGTAACTCATACCATGGGAACTAATGCACCCCCATACCATCGTGAATGCTGGCTTTTGGACTGTGCACTCATAATGAACCAGATGGTCCCTCTTCCCTTTAACCTGAAGGATCCAGCTAACCCATATAACCCTTTCCAAGCTATCTCAAACTCCTATCAACAGGTTATTCGTATAGTGCAAATAACTATATTTGTATGGGGGTGGGGGGTGTGAAATTAGTTTTCCTACATGTAGGAATACACAGATTTTAACGATATTAGTATGTCTCAATCCGACATCCATCTTTAGGGACTCTTGATAAGGATTAAATATTTGAACCCTCACACCTGGACACATCTAAATGTCCAAACAGTTTAAATGACAGTTCCTTAGGGATTCCATAAGACAAAGAGCCTAGAGCAGTATGGAATTTGTAATACTATGTTTGTATATAATATATTTGTAATAATATGTAATACTTCACAAATATAATCCATAAATCGCAATGCAGAATTCTTGAATTCTAAGGCACTGCCACAGAGAGTGAAGGGCCCCTTACTCAGATTCCCATCACCAGCACTCGTGTTCTTTAGACCACGCCTGTACAATCTAGCAGGAGTCCGGTAGAAATGGTAAAGAATTTTAAGTTGTGTAAGACGTACTCTAAGATCCATGGCCAGGATCGTGGACAAGCCTTTAAAATGTACTAATAGTATTTGTAAAATATTATTTTGGGTTAAAAAAACATTATATGAACAATTTTGCTGTGACACTAGCTCCTAATGCTCATTCTAGTGTTCCACATTTCCATAAAAGCATGGAGCGTATTTTTAAAAGGTGCTGGTAAGAAGAAAAAAGGCTCAGGCAGTAGCCGACCAGCTTTAATCTTACATAGTGTTGCAGATTTGTGGTTCAGTAGTGGTCCAATAGTGGTCCAATAGTGGTCCAATAGTGGTCCAATAGTGGTCCAATTGTGGTCCAATAGTGGTCTTACACATGACAATAAAACTCATTATAGGGCTTGCAACTCTAGAGAGTGAGACAACTGTGCAGTAAAGAAAGCAAATCCAGTTATTGCAATAGCAGGTCCACTAGCTAAGCTTTAAGATAGACTAGGCAAAGATCAGATTAATGTAGTTTGACAGAAATTAGCTAGCTAATACATCTACCAAAATATTCCTCTAATATTCCACTGATACGAACTATATTTATATAGACAATTACGCATTTGGCAGATGGGCTTATTCAGAGCGACTTAGTTGTGTAACAGGGCGAATGCGGCATGAGGAGTCTCGATCAAGGATGCTTAGTGATGTAGTATGAACCCCAGCCTGCGATGTGGAGGCCAGTGGTGTTACTACATTACACCAACCGTGCTTCTGTTTGTTCTATTATATCTTTCAAGCTTCTGCAGCTTTTTCCTAACCTAGGCTTTCTTGCTTGCAGCCATATACTGCCAAGGTGAGCTCTGCCCTGCTGTTGTGAGGACGGGCAAGCTTTACAGAACGCTGGTAAAAATCCCATTCGAGCTCATGAGGAACTGTAGCACACAGCTGAGTTTTTGTTGCACACTGTTAGATGGGCTGAGTAAAGTCTGCGTCAGTTTTTTTCTCTTAAGACAGTTTCTTTAACACCTTCAGAGAACTGAAATAAATGAATTCAGCCACTCTGACAATGTGGTGGTGTTTTGGGGCTGTGCATGTTGTGTGTTGTTACCATCTGGCTTGGCTGAGAAATGTTTAGTCACCCAATTTCACCATTTCCTGTCTGAGTCACCACTGTTTCACAGAAGTATCTGCATGTGTGTGCATTTGCATGCATGCATGTATATGTATGCTGTTGCACACATATTTGTGCACATATATATGTGTGTGTGTGTGTGTGTGTGTGTTTGCAAATGGCTGGAATGTTTAGACCAGACCCTTCTGTAGGCACAGCTTTGCAGCACCATGTGACTCCAGCATTAAACCATCTGTTAGATCAGTCCGAAGTGTGTGTGTGTGTGTGTGTGTGTGTGTGTGTGTGTGTGTGTGTGTGTGTGTGTGTCTTACTGCATGCTATTGTTTGACAAATTCTCATCCATTTGTTCAAGTTAAAGGCAGTAGATAAAGCTGCAGTATTAAAGTCACGCTCTATAGAGGTAGTTAAATGGTAAATTAGCTAAGTTAATGAGCAGATCAGAGGGACAGTGAAGGTGGAGCAGTTTGGAGATAAAGCCAGAGAGGCCAGGTTGAGATGGTTTGGACATGTGTTGAGGAGGAATAGTGGATATATTGGGCAAAGAATGTTGGAGATGGAGCTGCTGGGTAGAAGGAGAAGAGGTAGACCTCAGAGAAGGTTTATGGATGTAGTGAAGGTGGACATGGAGATGGTTGGTGTGAAAGTAGAGGCAGTGGATAGGGCAGGATGGAGGCAGATGATCCGCTGTGGCGACCCCTAAAGGGAGCAGCCGAAAGAAGAAGAAGAAGCTAAGTTAATGTTTTACCATAGGTGAGTAAAACAGGCAGTATGTTTTAGCAGATCACACTGAGTATGGGGTGGGTGGATGGATGGATGGATGGATGGATGGATGTATAACACTTTGATTAAGTTTACACTCATAGTTGGAGATTATTTGGACATAAACTATTTTCTAACTTTTTTCTTCTTCTGTTTTTTTTTTTGTTAGAGGCTACATTGGTGTCTGACTGCGGAAGTGAATGCCTTCAAAAATACATGCATACAAGCATACATGACACACTTTTTACAGGTTTAAGTCCAAATTATTTTGCTCAATTAAATACTAATGTATTTTCAGGACACACGTCATTTTATTTCAGGAAATGGCAGTAATTTGTAGCACTACCTCACAATCAAAGTTCACCTCTTTCTGAACAAAAGGCTCCTTTACTTCAAATACCATTGGTCAGTCAGTGAATCTGCAAAAAAGCCCAAACAGCATTTTGAGGAAATTAGTTTATAGCTCTATAAGCTATAGACGTGCAAAAAATAAGAAAAAGGCTACAAAATAAGACAAAAGTATTTGGAAATCCCAGTGAGCAGTGAACAGTTGGATTGTATGGAAATGGTGAGGAAACTGAAGCTGCAACTCAGGCACTGCCTTGACAAGACAATTCTCTAAAAGCTTGTGAGGGAAGCGACAGAGATACTAACAATCACTTAGAAGGAGCTACAGATTCACCAGCCAGCAGTACTAAGACTCTACAGTTATTATAATGGCAGAAACTTCACATTTTCCTAAGCACAAGGCCAAAGCAACACGAGAGTGGTTAAACAGCAAAGGTGGACGTTCTACCAGGGGCGGTGTTAGGCCAGTTTTAGAGGGATTTATCCCCCCAAAATATTATTTAGCCCCCTGAAAATGTGTGTACATTCTAAGTTTACACCTTCAAGAGGCGCTGATGCTGCTCTAACCTACCACTGCCTCAGTGATGCACCAGAGATTTCAGACATAACAACAGGAGACGACAATCCTCTGCCGCTTGGCATTGGGGAAAAGTCCAACACCAGCCCAGCCAATCATATCAGACCGGGTGGGGGGGGGTCTCTGGTGCTACTTACTCTGTGAAGTAACATCAGCTGGCAATGTAGTTGAAGAGCTAATTCTATTTAGAATTTTAAGAAACTTTACAGATTTTTTTCCATATTTCTATTAGGGGTGAAAGAAAACACACAATATGTAAACAGCTTTAACTTTAAAATGCAGGCAGGAACTGGGTCAGCGGGTCCCCCAGCTCCCAAACAGAAACAAAACAGAGGGAGAGAGGGGGGCGATTGATTGGATGGAATCAGAGAGCAAGCAGAAATGCTGGGAAGAGGTGTGTGTGTGTGTGTGTGTGTGTGTGTGTGTGTGTGTGTGTGTGTGTGTGTGTGTATGAAAGAGAGAGAGAGAGAGACAAATAAAGATTATATAAGGAAAATATTCTACTATTATTTGAGTTGAAGCAAAAGACACACTCGTCCTTGTTCTCTCTCTATTTCAATTTAAAACACACACACACACACGCGTCCGCACACACACACACACACACACACGCGCACATGCTCGTGTTTTTCTCCAGCTGTGCTGCTCTGGTATTTTGACTGCACTGCAGACTGAAGCTCTTTAACCCTCGCTAGTCTACAGTTATAATGAACATCATGTAATTATTTTTTATGCAATTACTTAATTGCATAATTAATTACAGTTTATTTAATGATTCACATTTACATTCCATTTTACATTGTGCTTGGAGTTTGCACTTCTGACTGTTTTCAGTTTGTTTTTATGTCCAAAGACACTAAAAATAGCACACATGTAAAATAAGACACACAGCAATAATGTTTCATCAAATTCAAATCCCAATAAAATATCTTCTACGCATAAACACAAATGTGGTGTGGATTGAAAGTTTCTGCACTTTACAGAGAATGGGCTGGCCTTGTACGACCTAACTTTATTAGGGTGGCACACTGCTAGGAAAAATAAATAATAAATAAAAATAAAGTCACTATATTAAAATAACAAAAATGATTCATTAGTTTGAATAAAATGTCACATTGAGTTATCAGTCAACTGCGTTCATGTAATATATTAGTTATTAATATGGAAATTATGTATTTTAATCAAGGAAAGTCAGTGCACAGTGTTACACTGTATAGACAAGCCTTAGAAATTCTTAATTTATGCAGCCCTGGCTACAGATTACACTAATAATTAGAAAGCATTGTACAACGTACCCTACAACACATACATCTAATTTAAGTGACACTTTTTAATCCCACAAACAGGGAAATGTCACCTCCGCATTTAAGTGAAACGCCACATATACACTAGTAAACAGACACACTAAGGGTCAGTGACCACACTTGCCCTGGAGGGCAGCCCTATCCACGGCACCCGGGGAGCAGTTGGAGGTTAGGTGTCTTGCTCAAGGACACCTCAATCATGGACTGTCAGCCCTGGGGATCAAACCAGCAACCTTCCGGTCACAGGGCCAGTTCCCTGACCGCCAGCCCACGACTGCCCAGAATATATAGGTGCATTCAGCATTAAAAGTATTTAGTATTAGGTCACCTGTTTGAAAATTAGCCTCATCATACTCACGGAACTGTTCGGTAACTACCCCAAGGGTAGATGCTTTATCGATGGCTGACTCATGATGGGTGACTGTCTCACTTCCCACATCTGGAGTGGGCAGAAGGGTCACCTGGCCATCCCTTGGCTATGCCTCTGCCAGTCAGAGCTGTCTGTTAGAGGCTGTTTATTCAGATCTGTCCAGTCACAACTGACCATTGAGAGTTGCTCAGTCTGAGCTGAACATTCAAAGCTGTCCAAAGCAATTCTTGAGTGTCCAACCATAGATGTTCTAGAGTTGAGTAGAACATTTTGGCAGTGAATAGAGATGTTCTGGAACCACAATGCTATTGTACATCAGCTCTAGAACAGCTCTTGTTAGCCTTAGAACACCTCTGCTCATATCTTTAACATCGTTACTCGGTTCTAGAACATTTCTATGCTGTTCTTTATTCATCAGTCTTTTGAGTTTCTGAAGGCTCCAGTGTAACTGCATAACGAGGCTAGAGGTTCAGGAGTTGCAGTGCAAAACTGGCATAAATTTCAAATTGTTTTAATGTTGTAAGAAATATTCTTCTTAATCGTATGGCAATGATGCAGGTTTATTAATATGCTAATGGAGGTCTAAAGGTACATTTCTTTTCATGTTTGTACGTTTTCTTTTCTACCATCTTCTTTGTACTTTAACCAGTGTGGCTGTACTGGAGCGCCACTGTTAGGTTTTTGCTTGTGTTGAAACGGATCTACTGTGATTCACAACAAATTTCCGAGGATATTACAAAAATGATGTGGCATATTACATCACTGTTTATTCATGACTATTTAAACGCCCCATTAACTCTTAGGTATCTGTTCTTCCGAGGAAACTGACTCAGTCCCAGTGCACAGTGTGCAGTAACACGTGCACAAAAAAAAGAACTATTCACTATTCAGTTCAAAATACCTTAGATGGTGTGAGTTCAACAGTCATTGAGTCTTATCTGTCCACAGCTGTCTACGAATGTGGGTACAGCTTCCTAATGAGAAAACTTCTCAGAAGCAAGAGGAAGAACCTCTGAGAAGCACCAAGACTGTTTACTCATTAATATTTTAGCTTCCCGTTAATTCTTAGCTGCCTGTTCTTCTAAGTAAACTGACTCAGGGTCTGTGTGCACACACTGCTGAAACACGTGCATCAGTGCTGTGGGGAAAAAACTGAACCTAATTCAGTTCAGAACACATTGTATGGATGGACTTCAGCAGTCACCCTGTCTACAAATGTGGGTGCAGAAGAATCAAATGTAGAAATTCTCTAAAAGCATGAATATTCAGTGAAAGGAACTGTGGGTGACTGGTTTACACCATGCATTAAGAAGCATGAAGACACAAACAGAATTGGATTTGTTGACTGGTGGCACAGTCAACACTTTACACCCCCATTATGCCTGACAGTCTCTGACACACTCAGCAACTTCTGATGCATTTAAATATACATAAACACACCTGCTCAGAACCTTCACTATTAACTGCACTTTTCTCCCTGATCTAAAATTAGCTTATCATTTTCATATATTAATTCACATGTTCAATAAAGATATTTATATGGTGGCTTGTGATAGGTGGGGGGAAAAAAGTTGGGACACAAAATGTGCAAAATGCAAATGCGAATGCAATGACATGTAAATAATTTAAACCCTGTATTTAATTGAACATAGTACATAGACAACAAATCAAATGTTGAAAGTGAGAATTTCATTTTTTATTTTTTGTTGAAAAATATATGTACATTTTGAATTTAATGCCAGCAACATGTTTCAAAAAATTTGGGACAGGAGTAACAAAAGACTAGTAATGTCAGGATTGGCCCCTCCCAGTCCGGTCCATGCACGTTTTGTTTTGGTTTAAGTCCCGCCTCTTGTTTTGTGACTCCGCCCTGATTGTTTTCACCTGACCCCCGTTATCCCTGTGTATTTAAGCCCTGTGTTTGCCTCTTGTGTTTGCTGGTCTTTGTGCTTGCCTTGTTTGATGTTTGCTTCGTTGGACTCTGTTTGCTGTTAGTTCTGTTCTGCTTTGTGTCGTGTCTGAACCCCATTCTATCCGTGTCGGCTATATGACCTTGGACCGTTATGACCCTGACTCTGGATTTGCCCTTAATAAATCTCGCTTCTCTCAGCGTATGCGTCCGCCTCCTCGCTCCCCGTCACAGGTAAAGACTCAAGAAAACACCTGGTGGTTAATTGGCAACAGGTCAGAAACATGACTGGGTATAAGAAGAGCATCCCCCAGAGGCTGAGGGGTTCACCACTCTGTGAAAGACTGCGCAAGAAAATAGTGCAACAATTCTCATTTCTCAACATAAAAGAGCAAAGAACGTTTGTTATCGTTTATATTTTTAGCCTTTACTAGTACACTAGCACATAATGAGATATTTACAGTCAAGTGGTTTCACTTTTGTTGAAAGGACAAAATAGCTCTTCTCATCTTCTGGGTTGCCGACTCCTGTTCTACCCACTTATCCGAGACCTTTCTTTACTTTTGGAAAGTAGACGTATATATTTCACTTAAAAAGCAAAGAAAGCAGACTGTACCTCAGCTCACTGGCTGAATGAAGTGGTTTGTGCTCACTGATGTCATGAATGTACATGTGGCACCATTATGACGTCCAATAACTCGATCAAAAGTGCTCAAAAATATCACAGTGGTGTTAAAATGTTTTGTGCAGTTCAGGGAATGAATGCATTCTTCTATACAAAATGTTCAAGCTTTTATGAACTATAATCTTGCTCATATTTTCCATATCAATCCATTTGTTTTGGACTTGCATGGGAGTACCCTCTGGCATTTGACAAACACGGAAGACTAACTGCAAATTTGGGGCAGTCGTGGGCTGGAGGTCAGGGAACTGGCCCTGTGACTGGAAGGTCGCCGATTCGATCCCCAGGGCCGACAGCACATGACTGAGGTGTCCTTGAGCAAGACACCTGACCCCCAACTGCTCCCCGGGCGCTGTGGATAGGGCTGCCCACCGCTAAGCTTGATCCTGTTAAGTAACTTCTTCGAACTAATACGTTTGCGTGACATTTTAAAGTAAAGTCAACTAAAATAAGTTCAGTGTTCTCTGCCTTAACACACCCACTTCAATACAGTACAGAGATGTTAACGAGCTGATTCGTGGGATCAGGTGTGCTGAGAGCTTGGAAAGCACTAATTAAGGACCGAGTAAAGACGGACAAACACAAACGTACACAAAACTAATGCAGCCCAGTGCGCGTGTGCTGGGAGCAGAGAAAGCAGTCAAATGTGCAGGGCAGTGGGCCTGTAGGACCAGAGCTGTAGGGTTAAAGATGCCAGGTGTTTGCTGTCTGTAATAACGCATGGAACTTTCTGCCTCCACGTGGACAGAATCAGTATTGCTGTCTTATCACACATTATCACAGGGGTCATCCCTCTTAAATGCAAAGGGTTGGTGTGGCTAGTTGTCTTTCCAGCCAAGCAAGAGAGCACTTCAATTAACTAATCAGTTGCTTGGCAACAGCCAATTTATTCAACAATCGGATTCAGCCCTTTGTGGAAAGATCAGGTACTACTACAGTGGTCACTAACCCTCCACCTGGTTCTCTAAGAGTGCTTTACGGTGCTATATAGAATCGTGAACACTCAAAGAACCTCTTGCATGATTTGCATAGCAAAATGGTTCTTCTAAATGATGGATAATGTGCTGTATATAGTATATAGCTGTATATAGAACCCTTTTTGATTTGCTTTCTTGTACTTAAAACTGAACACAGCACATTTCAGAAATCACCAGATGCTGTTTTACAAAGAGATTTTTATTTAAACAGTATTTTTTAAATCCTTTCATGGTGAATAGGTGCATGGAGGACATTGTAGTGCAAAATAGTCCCCAAAGAAAACTGCTTTTTTCACATTTATTACTATTATACAATTATCAGTATTACATAAAAACTCAAGACATGTAGATGCTAGCAGTTTTGGAGATAAATAAAAACACATTAACCACAAAAACACGCTCTGAATGACGTTGTTCACAGCTCAACCACTGACTTATGAAGAAATTAAAGAGTGGAACTCCTCTTTGATGTATGTACGTTATCTATACATACAAAAAGCAGTTCACAGGACTCCAAGAAGATAAACTGTGGGCTAATCAGAATGCAGTGGGTGTGGTTTGAGTGCTGGGCGGTGGGATGGGTGAGTTTGCTATGGGGAATAATGGAAGAGACAGAGCTTCAGTTCAGAACTGGACGTCTGCGTTCAGGTGGAACAGCATGGAGGTGAGTTTATAAACGATAATCACACTGCATTTATTTATCATTACTGCTGGTTACTTATGCTATAATATATCTTTAGGTTTCTGAAAAAATGTTACATGCGTGTAATTCATTATATTTTATGTTATGATTCAATGGACAGAGGTTGTATTGCTTTTTTCAAAACTATGAAAACTTCCACATTTAGCTGATGGTTTTTGAGCTTAATCATGCTGGAGACGAAGCAGAGGGAAGCTATAGTGACTGCAGTGAACACTGTTCTCTTGATTGTCTCTCATTCTGTTTTTAAACTAATGTTCCTTTGAGATGTGGACACAGGGAGTATGTCAGTAAAAGACCCACAGCTCTGATGTCTGTGTTCCTCTGACTTAGCGTTCAAAAGAACTAGGAAAGAAAGACTAAATGGTGCTTCATTAGTTTTGCACTGGAGCTTTGAGGCCAATGTGTCTAAGAATTAATGGGAGCTTTTAATCCATCAACTATCATGGTGCTACTTGCCTCAAACCGTGTTGAGTTGTCACATAGTCTAATGTGAATTGGTGGCGTTTACACATTCATTACTAGTTAGCTACATTAGACGAATAAGCCAGGTGTAAAACTAAAGAAGGAACATTTTGTCTTGCTTTAGTCGATCTAACTTTGCTAAACTATTGTTTTAAGTCTCGGCAAAGCTGTTTAACAAAGCTTCCATTCACTGTAGGGCTGTGTGTGTCTGTGTGTGTGTGTGTGTGTGTGTGTGTGTGTGTGTGTGTGTGTGTCTGAGAGAGAGAGAGTGTGTGGCCTCTATAGAGCCTTTGAAAGCAGAGCTTCTGCATTAAATCATCATTGTGCTTTCTGTTTAGAACATCATCTTTAATATTTCTTCAATGTTTAAATGGGTTTTGTGGATGGCTGGTTTACTTGTAGGTGACAGTGGCTCCAGATGATGCAGGAATGGGAACTGTGAACAAGGTAAAATCCTAAATGTTTAAAATATTGACCAGAAGGTTAGGATTAGGATTTTAAAATGCAATATTATATATAATATTAATAATATAACAATATATAATGATATAATAGCTTATTCCGAATGTTATACATTCTCATATTTAGGGACCATGAGATATTTAAACCCCTGGGTCTCCTGTTTTGGTCAGAGGTCATAATCTGTTTAGCCTAATGACGGAAACACAGCAGTTCTGCTGCGACCATCCAGAGGCTTCCTCCGAAGTTAGCTGTAGTCGTGGAAAAGGGGAAAATTTTGTTGAAAGGCCCAGAACTTCTCAGTGGTGTGAATAAGACTTTAGTTTCATTTGTCTGCCTAAAGGGGGAAGCTTTATGCTTACATTCAGGGTTGGAATAAAGGAAAGCATGTAAGACATATTGTGCTTTTTCTTTGCATATTAAAAAGCACATATATCTGATATTCTATTGTTCACTAGTGAAAAGGTGAAAGGGCACATTCTATGTCCTATCTGGTAAATTAGAATATTGCAGAAAAAATTCCACTTGAAAATGTGAGTTCCAGGTATTTCCATTTGAATGCAGTACATTTATGTCACAGTTAACACTTATCATGGGCTTTTTTAGAGCTGTGTATTCAAAGCATTGGTCAGGACCAGTACTGCACACTGTACATTAAAAAATAGGGTCAAAATACAAACAGCAGCACAAAGTTACAGCTAACTTTAATGAACAGTTAGTTTACCGTCTACCTGCTTCCAAATAAAGTACTTTATACCAAAGCTGTCTCACTGTTTATCTGAACTATGTCACTATGGATATGGAGCAATACATGCATATAATGTGATGTTAAATAGTTTCAGGGTTATTTAAGTAAGGAAGCAACAGATTGCTAAGCCATGATTAATTAACTGGCTTTAATGAAGGGTGGGGGCGGGGCTAGGGTGGGTTTAGGGGCAGCCTAAACAATGACTGATATTTTACCTGCCCTTGCTCAAGTGCCACTAAAGGCAAGTACCACATAAATGGGCTGGTCCTGGCTTGGAAGCTGTTGGTGCAAAACAAAGTAAATCTGACACATTCACAAACTAAGCAGCTGACAGGGCAACATGAAGCAACAACACAGCCACTTAAACAAACATGAGAAAAGACGAAAGAAAACAGACTTTACACACAGACCAGCGAGGCACAGGTGGAAACACCTGTTTCAAGTTCTCCTGGGAAATTCCTACTCAAGACTGTAAATCGTAATTACAACAAAATTTGCGTTCAAGTGGTTTTGGTCAGAAACAGGATGGATAGTCTGGGGTCAGGTTTAGAGAGAGGATGGACAGAGGATGGCACCACAGCAAGGTGGAAGACAACTAGGTGGCAGAGGTTTTGGAGTGGCATCTCGAGTGGCCAGTGCACCTCTGAAATCTGACTGGCCACCCCAGAAACCGTGTGCTTGTATGTGTTAGCGTTCATGTGCACTCATCTTGTAAATACGATGCTAAAGGTGGAGCCAGGATGAAAAATCCCTGATAATGTAACTGTAAAAAAAAAAACTGGTCTTTGTTTTTCGTTTGTGAATTCACAGGATCTCTTGTCCTTCAGCCTGACCTCGTGCCCTGGGATCAGCAGTCCGGCGTGTGTGTGTGAGGCAGGTCTCTGCTGTGGGGAAACAGGCTGCTATGTGTACTACGAGTTGTGGTGTGAGTGCGCACACACACCTGCTGGGAGCATAAACGGGTGGATGAATGAATGGATAAAAACATTCCTACATGTTTCTAAAAACAGAGCATTGGATTTCTCAAAAACCTCATCCATATCAGGAGTTGAAAGACCATTCCATAACTTCAATTAACTTTAATTGCTATTAATTATATTATGTACAGGTACTTACAGGCAGATGTGGCCTCCTATACTGATATAAAAATAAATGTATATGTCTCTGCAGGGTTCTGGTTACTCTGGACCGTTCTGATTGTGTTCTGCTGCTGCTGCGTGTTCAGACACAGACGGATGAAGCTCCGTCTCCAGCAGCAGCGGCAAAGAGAGATCGAGCTGATGGTGTATCAGAGAGCCTGCAGATACACACCTCCTCACCTTCAGCTCAGTAAGACACACACACACACACACACACTCTCACATTTACACACACTGATCTGCAAAGCAGTGCGCACTGTGCACAAAAAATACCCTCTTTAGAAGTAACTTGGTATTTGTTCTAGTTAAAGTCAAAAGGCTTCCAATCCAGCAAACTTTAGGAATCCCCTGCAGGTCACCAACAGATCCTCAGTAGATCCCCATAGATCACTAGGCCAATCAAGATCATTCATTTTTAGCAGACACTTAATTCCTAGGTGCCTTAAAAATGTCTGTTATGCAGTAAATTTGGGGGCAGTCGTGGGCTGGAGGTCAGGGAACCAGCCCTGTGACCGGAAGGTTGCCGATTCGATCCCCAGGGCTGACAGTTCATGACTGAGGTGCCCTTGAGCAAGACGCCTAACCCCCAACTGCTCCCCAGGCGCCGTGGATAGGGCTGCCCACCGCTCCGGGCAAGTGTGCTCACTGCCCCCTAGTGTGTGTGTGTTCACTAGTGTGTATGTGGTGTTTCACTTCACGGATGGGTTAAATGCAGAGGTGGAATTTCCCCGTTTGTGGGATCAAAAAGTATCACTTACTTACTTAAATATGCTCTAAATGAATATGTTGTTATAATACAGTGAGCTCGCTATTTTCTGTGTGGTGCAGCGTCATGAACAGGTGAGTTCCAGTAGATAACTCAAACCTTCCCAATGGATCCCTCACAGAGCCCATATACATCACACCAGCATTTCCTGCACACCTCTTGTAGATTCCCACCCTAGAAAACTTATAAATCACTCACAGGTCTTTCATACATCAGTGGAGGCTCTATAAATCTTCCCAGATCACCTACATATCTCCCATAGAAAGTCTCAAGACCACCAACAGAAAAACAAGTAAATATTCTTATAGCTGATCAGCCGAGACTTTGTTTTATGGTAAAAGTTTGCTACGAGGATATCAGACAATGACGCACACAAACTCTGTTTCTTTCCAGGTTATCTTGCTCTCTCCAAGCTGCCATCCTACGAGGAGGCGGCAGCTGACTACAGAGGTCTTCCCCCATCATACAGTGCTGCGTTTGGCCTGCATGGTGGCATTCTGCCCTCCTCGTACAGCTTGGGGACCTTCAGCTCCTGCTCCTCTGAGTCTAGCTCTCTCTTCTCCTCCTCTGCTCCAACAGACGAGATGCTAACCAGCAGTGCCACAACGCCCAGTGACTCCGGAGACACGTCTGGTTTAGGCCTGGCTCTGCCCACTTTGGTAGAAGAGAACACCCATGAACAGTCTGACTCCATGTCACCACCGCTGCCACACCCACAGGGGGTGGAATATGACTTAAATGCAGAAGGTGGTGTTGAGGAGAGTCCCAGAGTCACACCCTCTGTTCTTAAACACACAGTTTTTTCCTCCAGTGTCTGTGTGTTGGAGATTGAGCGAAGAGCAGATGAAGAGGACCCGAAGGAGAACAGCTTTCGTCTCCGCACTCTGACAGGCGACTCCGGCATTGAAGTTTGTCGCTGCAGGGTTATTCAGGAGGACGACGATGATGATAACGAAGAGGCTGAAGCGAGCGCCGTAGGGGGTGGGGCTGGGCTCGTCCACGACAGTGTGGACTGCTCATGCCGAAACCTGTCTGACCAGTCAGAGCTTCCAGGTGTAGACTGCAACCTTCATGGCTCTGCCTCCAAAAACCAGAGGATTGAGGACTCTGTTGTCACTATGGAATCCTCATGAAAACAACAAATGAGATTCCAACAAACAACAACCAAGTCATTGATCAACCTGACACACAGTTACTTATATAGAGTCCATGTTATACATTCTGTATGTTGTATGTAAGTCCACTGGGTTTTGTGAGGCAGTCGTACACCAGTGTGTGCAGGCCTAGATCATCCAGTTTTACTGGCTAGGGGCCCAAGCCAGTAGGGGGCAGTGTGAGCAATTATGACAAAATTCTAACAGCTGCCTTCATTTCCAGCACGAACTGAACGAGCAGGTACCGTGGGGGGAGAAAAAAAAAACAATTTCAACCTTATTGAATTTAATTCTAATTCAGAAACCCGACGCTCTCCACATCGTTAGTGAATACCAGCTTCACTGCCTGCTCCAATCACTGCTTAGCAGCTATTTTACTATTTACCATTACCTCGGTCAAGCTTTCAGTTTTTCAGCCAAAATTTCCTTGGAATTTATTTTCAATTTGAACTTGAAGCTCAGTATATTTTTAAAAATGTGCCTGGGAGCCCCTGTAAGAGTGAGACCTCATATGCCGGCAGAGAAATGCGTTTTCAGGCTGGGTTTACAGGCTGAGCAGCAGCGGCTGTGAACGGTCTACTTTCACTAAAAGTTATCAAGGGTAAGATATAAATGGTGCATAAACATTTTTCATGCCCACCATAGCAGAAGGTTTTAGTTTAGGACGCTCCATTGTTTAGGTTTATAGGTATGCTGGTGTTTTTATTGTTTCTGTCGTGTCATTTGGAAACTGCTGTTTCTATTGCCTGTAGGCAACAAGGGGCCGATGGACACAGTCCCTTCTGGATGAAATGGACAAGAAGGTGATAACAGGATTAGCCTAATAATGCCAGACGAGGTGCAGCCCATTTCAATTTTTATACTTGAGAGCAAATAGACAAATTCATTAAATAATTATAAGTCATTTAACTTTCAGCCACATAGGAAATATTCAGTTCAAGAGTATTATTATCATTATCAATATGATTATCAGCATCATTATTATTATTATTATTATTATTATTATTAGGAGTGCTGTTCACTTGGGTAGGTTAATTAATAATGTTTTCAATCCACAATGCATTGTAGATACACATGCTCTTCAAGCAGTGTGAAGGGTAAATTGGGGCATGGTTGGAGATGATGATGGTGATGATGATACATTTAGATAACCTGGTTTTACTTTTGTTTGCTGTAAGCCTGCAGCTTTCTAGTGCACAGATTTCGTGTAACTTGCTGTGATGTCATACAAAATGTCCTGAACATGGGAAAGAAGTTTCCAGATAGGGCTCCATCAAACATTTGTGCCAGGGGTCTATAATTTGATGAACTAGGACTGAGTGTGTGATATATAGTATCTTACAGCTTAGAATGCAGATCAGTCAAGCAGATTTTAGGATGGAGAATACTATTTTAGAAATAATATTGTAGGGTTTACCGCTGTTAAGACAGACACACTCTAAAGCATTTTGAGAGTTAAACCTAAAGTCACGTAACTAATGATTTGTGCCCTGGCAAGCAAGAACCATATTAGTATTCGCCCTAAAGACTGAATTTTGTCTGTCTGGTGTGCGAGTCTCCATCACTCGATTGTTTTCAGTTCAAATCGCACACACAGCAGCTGATGCAGAAACAGTGGAGCAAGTGATGTGTGTGAATAGTGGGACTCAGTGACTGTCACACAGCATGACATCACACACACACACACACACACACACACACACACACACACACTGTTACGACCCGGTCTAGGTCAAGCAGTAACAATATGAAAGAGTGAGATGTGGTGATGTGCGTGAGAGATGAAACACCAAACGCAACTATTAAGTTCAAGACTGTATTATGTGACTAAGACAAAAACAACAGTAGATTCGCATATAACACACACACACACACACTCTCTCTCTCTCTCTCTCTCTCTCTCTCTCTCTCTCTCTCTCTCTCTCTCTCTCAGGACAGCAGCTGCTAGCCTCCATTGGTGTCGCTCTATTTGTCATGGCTGACAGGCTTAAAACCCCACAACTCCTTTCTGCAGTGAAATGTAATGAATTTGCATGTTTTTAATTTTAAAAATCCAAACTAAGATTCACACCACACAGTCAAATAATGAAACTGTGTATCTCTATGGCCACCTAGAAATAGCCTGATTAAGCCAAATTGATCTAACTGACCAAAACCTCTAGAGGAAACAGTTTAGCACTGCCATCTGACCAAGGTTTGCCATCTTTAAAAACCTTTTAAAAAAGGTTTGACTTTTAAAAAAGACTTCTTTTTTATCCTGTAGCAGCTGATATGCAACAAATAGTTCTGGCAATGGTACACAGATGTACTGGCTCTCTGAGCAGATGATTATAGTCCAGCAGGTTCTTGGTGTCAGTGTATGGAACGCATAAATAATTGGATGAGGCAAATGATTCTTAAATTAAATAGGAATAAAAGAGATTTTGTGTTTGGCATATGAAACGGGGGGGGGGGTCTAAAAACAAAAGACCAAGGTCTAAAGCTTGGCATACTAATAGACTCGGATCTCAGCTTCACTAACTATCGTAAAGCAATCAGTAGCGCTGCATTATGTCATCTTAAAGATATAATCATAGCCAAATGTTGGGTGGCCTTACAAGACGAAGACAAACTCATCCATGCTTTAATCTCTGACTTCGCAAAAAAACTAAACAGCTACAGCTCAATTAGAAGCCCTATTGTCACAGTTCCTCTGGAACTACAGGACAGAATACATCACTCCACTGCTAAAATCTTTACCCTGGTTTCCAGTTGGTCACAGAGTAGATTTTAAAGTGCTGCTGCTGGAATATAAATCGCTGTGGGGTTTAGGCCCATAATATATCTATGATATTTTTAAAGAATATAAACCATGTAGTTCTCTTAGATCCATGCATTCTGGTCAGCTAGTCGAGTCTAGAGTCCAAATTAAACGTCCCAGCAGACCTTAGATGTGCCCTAAATGTAGAGATTTTTAAATCTTGGTTCAAACGTTTCTCTTTTCAAGTGCCTATTATTGAATTTGCCAATGCGCTTTGTTTTTAGCTCAGTTTTATTTCGAATTGCCCTTGTTTGTACTTCCATTTCATTTTCTTTTATTTCTTGAAGCTATTGCACTTTCTATCTCTTTAGCTCTCTCTTAGTCTGTTCCATTAGTTTTACTCTTTGTCTTTTTTACATTTTTCAAGGCTAATCCGACAGTCTGTGTATCCTGCGTTTAACCAACTCATCATCTTGCTTGCTTAGGGTCCTGGAAAAGGCATAAGTCTAAAGCCTCAGTGCATTGGTTGTCTTAGGTTTCTCTCAAAATCATTTACATTTATGGCATTTGGCTGACGCTCTTCTCCAGAGCGACTTACGATCTGATCAATTTCCACAGGTGGGCGAAGGCGGTGTTTGGGAGTCTTGCCCAAGGACCCTTATTGGTGTAGGTTTAATTGACTTGGAGGTTAAATTCTAACACTGTCATCCCAAAGATTCACAAATACCCTACAGATTCTGCGTATTGTTTTGGCTGTTCTTCCAGTGAAAGCTGGTAAACTGGACGCTTCACAAGCAGTTGCAGCTCACAGTTAACACAAACGACGACGACAGCTTACGTGGTGCACAAGATTTAACAGGCCATCTTTTTCTGACTCACCTCATGAGACCTAGTTGTATTGTTTTTTGCTCTTAAGCATTTTGTCTTTATTTTTGATGTTCTTTTTGCTTTTATTTCTGTGATGTCTGTTTAATTGTCTTTGGATATGCATGAAATATGCCATAAAATAAACATGCCTGCCTTGTGTCTGCGTCTGGCTGAATTTGATGTAAATGTTTCACATCATTTTGTAAATTTAGTTTACCTACAAGGTCTGTCATCATTTTTATTTCTTAAAGATTTCCCAGCCTTACTGTAACTATTGTATCTATAATGTGCACAGACTATACTTAACATTTCACTTACACAGCCACGACTGCAGTTTGTGTGGTTTTATGTTTTATTTTTACTACATAACTACATTGGAATGAACGTTTCTTGTTTCTAGTGGTTGAGGGCGGAGCTTCACGATGCCAGGGCAAAGCTGGCACAATGAGTGGGAATTCCTTTCTTTATAATTATAAATGAGTAAAATGGACACAAAGTCCTTCCGATTGGTTAGGTGTGAAATGTACTGGTCTAGATAAGCACACTACAAGCTCCCTCAAAGAAAGTTATTATATGGAGTTGTTAATGCAGTGCCTGAGGCTTGAGTCATGGTGTTGTGATATTTTTTAAAAGGTTTTGGCCCAAAATATATTTTTAAAGTCCATTAATAGCAGAGAGGTATGTGAAGAGCATTGTAAGGCAAAATAGTTAACATTTCCCAAGAAAAAGATTTACTACTATTAACATTAGATATAATTAATAGACACTTTTTAATCCCACAAACGGGAAATTTCACCTCCACATTTAACCCATTCGTGAAGTGAAACACCACATACACACTAGTGAACACACACACACTAGGGGGCAGTGAGCAGCCCTATCCACGGCACCCAGGGAGCAGTTGGGGGTTAGGTGTCTTGCTCAAGGACACCTCAGTCATGGACTGTCGGCCCTGGGGATCAAACCGGCGACCCTCCAGTCATGAGGCTGATTCCCTGACCTCCAGCCCACGACTGCCCCAGCGACTTAACAACATAACGACTTAGAATACGAGTTTAGGGTCACTGGCGGTTATGGGTGGCAAATAAAATGGCTATTTTGCTTTGTAGACATTGTAAGCCCCGGTCACCACCACTGTAAAGACGTTTCACTACAATGAACCATTCCATTCAATTAAGTCTGAGAACGTCGTGTGCTCTGTTCTAGCTCGGTTCAGTACACTGTTACATTAAAAACATCAGAGCTGGTTCATGAAGCGCCTGGCCACGAGGCCTCGATGAATGACAGTAAATAGAGCTCAACGGCTAAAAACAGAGATAAAATAGCTTCTAATAAGTTTCTCAGAATGTTTCTTTAATTTTAGGAAGTAGAAAGATGTATTTCACTAAGAAGCAGATAAAAGGTGCCTATATTTATATATGTTTCCTTTTTCTACAGCAGCAGGAGGCGGGCTTTACTGCTAGAGACTGCTGACTGATTGGTGAGCGGAGCAGCTCATTGGCTGTTCGCACTCACTGACGTCAGGGACGTCATGAAGTACCATTTTAAACTCCTATAACTCGAATTTAAAAGCTCTTAAACGTATGACAGCGGTGTTAAAATGGTTTATAATACTCAGTGTTCAGGAAATGACTGAATTCTTTCACATTAAAAATGCTCCATATCAACCCGTTCATTTTGGACTCGCTCAGGAGCGCCATCTAGTGTTGAAACAACCAGGAAGACACTGCAGAGTGTTTATTCTCCTCTCTACAAGTTCTCTGGTCTGGCCTCTTCCTACTTAACGCCAGAGGGCGCCGGCGAGCGTGGTCAATGAATTAGAGCCAAACTGCTACAAACAAAATGTTAAAATTATTTCTAATCACTTGATTATACTCGCACTGAAAATATGAACACAACATTTTCCCAGAACAATCAATAAGCTTGATATAAATGTTTGTTTTTTTTATCTTAGCAAAGAAATCAACAGTATTTGTCATTTATTTTTGAGGTTTATCTACATTGTAACTAATTTAATAATATAACTCTTTTTTTTTTAAATCTTGGCCTGGGTAGTGGTACACACTAAAAATGTGTGATGGTTTACTGTGATGGGGGCAAGGTCATTTTCATTTCAGATTTTTTAATCATTATTCCTTTTTAAGTCCCTGGAGTTGCTTGTTGTAGTGGGAAGTGCGTTTATGTTCACCAGCTCTCTAAATCTCTATACCTTAAAGACGATTTTACTGAGGGGTTTCATCAGAGAGGACTGGACGCCATTTCATAGATCTTTGTGCGCCATCGTGTGGCTGCTAACAGAACTGCATAAACATATTTATACATAAATAAAACCTCAGCTACTATATCATCATTTTAAACTCAGCTTCGGCAACAAAAACTAATAATGAACGTAAGTTTTCACTTGAAAAGTGCTTGAAGTTTACAGACTTACGATCTTATAGTCCCTGCTGAAGAAACAGCACAGACCAGAGTGAATTCTGTGCTGGTTTATGTGGGTCTTGAATGGTCTGGTGATGGTTTAACTGGTCACCCAGCCTGGTTAAACTGCCTGATCAGCATACCAGCTTTCCGAAACGACACATACGCTGCCCAGGACACCAGCACCTGAAACACAGCATATAACAACTCAAACTAATCAGTACTACTGCACGAAAACTCAACGTACCACTTTTGAACTCAGCAATTCTTCAAAGGGGGAAAAATCTTTCTTAACACTGTCTCAGAGAAATAAAGCAGATCTCAGTATTACGTTAAACAATAGTTTACAGCTCAGGGTGTCTCTCTCTCTCTCTCTCTCTCTCTCTCTCTCTCTCTGTCTGTCTTGGGGTGTCTCTCTCTCTCTCTCTCTCTCTCTCTGTCTGTCTTGGGGTGTCTCTCTCTCTCTCTCTCTCTCTCTCTCTCTCTCTGTCTGTCTTGGGGTGTCTCTCTCTCTCTCTCTCTCTCTCTCTCTCTCTCTCTGTCTGTCTTGGGGTGTCTCTCTCTCTCTCTCTCTCTCTCTCTCTCTCTCTCTCTGTCTGTCTTGGGGTGTCTCTCTCTCTCTCTCTCTCTCTCTTGCTCAGGCTGTCTGTCTGTCTCAGGGTCTCTCTCTCTCTCTCTCTCTCTCTCTCTCTCTGCAGGCTGAATGACTACAGACCTAATGCTCTGACCCCTGCAGTCATTAATTATTTTGAGAGACCACTATTAGCATATCTGAAGGAACTTATAGACCCCCATTGGACTCCTTGTAGTTTGCATATCAGACCGTTGGGTCAGTGGATGACAGAGGGAATGTGTAACTTTACCTTATCCTCAGCCACCCAAGGACATGTACAGTATTGTTCCGCAACTCAGACCATCTGTACTGGTGTCCCTCCCAGGATGTCTATATCCCCTTTTTTCACCGTACACTAATGACTGCACTTGGTCTCTACATGCTTAAAACAGTGGAAATGAAAACTGACTTCAGGAAAAGCAGCCCACACAGTTACTTCACAGCAATGTGATCCAACTGTTGCAAGGGTGTGGCTAAAATAAGGCTCCGCCTCTGGGCTAAAACTGTTCTTTGGTAGTGACATGAAAACTTGGGACAGCATTGTGTGATACTAGCTTTCAGTTTAGAACTTCAACTTCACTTTAAATGAAATAAGATTAAGAATATTATTGCTTTCCACTCTGCGAATACCAACGTACTTAATCATAAACATAACCTGTTACATTAAATGACACTATGAAAACTGAGTGACATCGTTTAGGCCTCCAGAACCCAGATGAAAGAAGTACTCTAAATGAGAGCTCCTCTTGACCTCAGGTACATCGCCTAGACGCAGTTAATTCCAGTTGAGGCTTCAGCTATGACTGTTTGTTCTATATCACAGGACTCATTCAGCAGGCAGTCGGTTAGGAGGAGAACCGGCGCTTTTCCCCTTCATCACCAGAACTTCTCACAGTGAAATGCTGATCTTAATCTCCTCTTTTCTCCTAAAGAAAGAGAAAAGAGAGACGCCCCGAGACAAACAGAGAGAGAGAGAGAGAGAGACACACCCCAAGACAGAGAGAGAGAGAGAGACACACCCCAAGACAGAGAGAGAGAGACGCCCTGAGACAGACAGAGAGAGAGACACCCCAAGACAGAGAGAGAGAGAGAGACAGAGAGAGAGAGAGAGAGACCCCAAGACAGACAGAGAGGGAGAGAGAGACACCCCAAGACAGAGAGAGAGAGAGAGAGAGAGGGAGAGAGAGAGAGAGACACCCCAAGACAGAGAGAGAGAGAGAGAGAGACACACCCCAAGACAGAGAGAGAGAGACACCCCAAGACAGAGAGAGAGAGAGAGAGAGGGAGAGAGAGAGAGACACCCCAAGACAGACAGAGAGAGAGAGAGAGAGAGAGAGAGACACCCCAAGACAGACAGACAGAGAGACACCCCAAGACAGACAGAGAGAGAGAGAGAGAGAGAGAGAGAGACACCCCAAGACAGACAGAGAGAGAGACACCCCAAGACAGACAGAGAGAGAGAGAGAGAGAGAGAGAGAGACCCTGAGACAGACAGACAGCCAGAGCGAGAGAGAGAGCGAGAGAGAGACACCCTGAGACAGACAGACAGACAGAGAGAGAGAGACAGCCTGAGAGAGAGAGAGACACCCTGAGACAGACAGACAGAGAGAGAGAGAGAGACACCCTGAGACAGACAGACAGAGAGATAGAGAGAGAGACACCCCGAGACAGACAGAGAGACAGCTTGAGAGAGAGAGAGAGAGAGAGAGAGAGACAGAGAGAGAGAGAGAGAGAGAGAGACAGACAGATAGCCCGAGCTAGAGAGAGACAGAGACAGAGACACCCTGAGACAGACAGACAGACAGAGAGAGAGAGACAGCCTGAGAGAGAGAGAGACACCCTAAGACAGACAGACAGAGAGATAGAGAGAGAGAGACACCCCGAGACAGACAGAGAGACAGCCTGAGAGAGAGAGAGAGAGAGACAGAGAGAGAGAGACAGCCTGAGAGAGAGAGAGAGAGAGAGAGACCCCGAGACAGACAAACAGAGAGAGAGAGAGAGAGAGAGACACCCTGAGACAGACAGAGAGAGAGAGAGAGAGAGAGAGAGAGAGACCCCGAGACAGACAGAGAGACAGCCTGAGAGAGAGAGAGAGAGAGAGAGAGAGAGAGAGAGACCACAAGACAGACAGACAGACAGACAGACAGACAGAGAGAGAGACAGCCTGAGAGAGAGACACCCCGAGACAGACAGACAGAGAGAGAGAGAGAGAGAGAGAGAGAGAGACCCCGAGACAGACAGAGAGAGAGAGAGAGAGAGAGAGAGAGAGAGACACAGAGAGAGAGACCACAAGACAGACAGACAGACAGACAGACAGACAGAGAGAGAGACAGCCTGAGAGAGAGACACCCCGAGACAGACAGACAGAGAGAGAGAGAGAGAGAGAGAGAGAGAGAGAGAGACCCTGAGACAGACAGAGAGAGAGAGAGAGCCCCCGAGACAGAGAGAGACACCCTGAGACAGACAGACAGAGAGAGAGAGAGAGACACCCCAAGACAGACAGAGAGACAGCCTGAGAGAGAGAGAGAGAGAGAGAGAGACAGCAGCCTGAGAGAGAGAGAGAGACAGAGAGAGAGAGAGAGAGAGAGACAGCCTGAGACAGACAGACAGAGAGAGAGAGAGAGACACCCCAAGACAGACAGAGAGACAGCCTGAGAGAGAGAGAGAGAGAGAGAGAGAGAGAGAGAGACAGAGAGAGAGAGAGAGACACCCCAAGACAGACAGAGAGACAGCCTGAGAGAGAGAGAGAGAGAGAGAGAGAGAGAGAGAGAGAGAGACAGAGAGAGAGACAGAGAGAGAGAGAGAGACACCCCAAGACAGACAGAGAGACAGCCTGAGAGAGAGAGAGAGAGAGAGAGAGAGACAGAGAGAGAGACAGAGAGAGAGACAGAGAGAGAGACAGAGAGAGAGAGACTAGGCCATTTGTAAATAACGTAGCTCTGAACAATGAAAACAGTCCGTCTGCACTGGTTGTCTGCTCCTGTAGGGCGTACTGGGTGTATAAACTTCATCAAAAACAACGGAAGAAATTTCCCACAGGGATTTAAAAAGGTTTACAGTTTATGTAAAAACATTAGAGGTTTGGACTGAATGATTTTTGTTGACGCTGTAATATTACTGCTCCATCTCCTTTCCGTTTCACTGAGTCTGTGGAAGCTCTGAGTCGAAGCTCTGTTCTTGCCAATAAAAGCACTACACTAATGTTAAAGCATTACACTAAATAAACACAAATGAACAGAATAGTAAAAAAGTAAGAATGTTGGGTTTACAGTGAAGTTATTACTATGTTGGTTAGAAGACTGCAGTTAAAATAACACAGGTTTGGCTCCTGATGTCATGGCTCCTTCAGCATGGACTTAAATTCCATCAGCAGCACACCTGACTTAATTTACTGGAGGATTAATTAGCCCAACTAGGCACTGGACAGTAACTGTGGTTTCCTCAAAGAGAGCTTCATAAAAGACTAAGCTATCAAGCTCATATCAAATAGTGGTTTATTTATTTGTATTTAATGGCATCATTCATTTTTACATTATAATACAGATTATTTGGGGTCTAATCTGAGGGGTATGAATGATGCAGGCTGTATACACTCTACTACAGAGGTCAAATATGTGACCTGTGCACAAGGCCTGAGGTTAAACTGCCTGAATACAGTCCTCATTTGCCTGTGCCCATGAGGACTGTGATGCCGTACAGCAGAGGTCACTAAGGGTCACTTAATCTTAATCTTAATCTTAATAATCCGAGTCCAGAGCCAGACGTTGTCCTGTGCGGACTGTGACCTACAACCGATAAACTATGGAGAATTATTTATTTTGGAATGGGCGGTTTTATAGTAGTTCTTTGATTTCATAGAAATGTTTCTACTATATAGCATGTTGAGATTAGCTTAAAATGTAAAGTGCGTTACAAATAAAAATCATTATTATTATTATTATTATTATTATTATTATTATTTTAACCAACATTTCTAGTCATTACGAAACCAGTTTATTGGCCCGGGACACTTACAGACGAATCGCATGCATTGTAAAAATCACATGTGACGCTACTCAGCCAATCAGATCTGTGCATTACGATGAGCTCTGAGACTGGAGTGAGTGATGCACACACAGGGGCGAGAAACAGCAGTCAGAGAAGAAAGTGAGCCAGATTATTTTACGCCATGCTCTAAAAGAGAAAAACTCACAATAAATACTGTTGAAATGCTACTGAACTGCACTTTATTTGATTGGACGTTCGGTTGTCGACTACATATGATGTTGATATACCTTCTACGCTACTTCAGTTTACAGTATACGGCGCTGAATCATAATGCAAGGTGGACATTATGATGTTGCTTGAGGAAATTTTCTTTAACTGGACCTTATTGAATTTTAATTAAAGACTTCTGCCGTAGAGCACTGGTCATCAACTCTGCTCTTGGAGATCTACGTTCCTGCAGAAAGAAATAATTAGATGCTTCAGGACAGGTTGATTAGGGCTGGAGCTAAAGTATGCAGAAGGGAGGCTCCAGGAGGAGTGCTGATGACCACTTTTCATTCTGGAGCTCAAAATGGTGCTCACAAGCACTTTCTATCGGCTGCCTCCTCCTCCTCCTCCTGACCTGAAAACAGATACTCTGCCATCTTTAAGAATGGATCAATTCTGTAAATGCACTTGGAGGAATCGAGGAGGTTTCCAGAGCGAGGACGTCTTTTTAAACAACGTGTGACGTATTTTTTGGCCTCCATCACCAGTGGACACCAGTAGCCTTTAACCCAAAATTTGTTGAGGTCCAGATGAGGACAGATCAGGGTGTATAGGTTTAGTCCTGTCCCAAATAGTTCTGTAAGCAATGCAGTCCTCCGACTGCATGTGGTGATGTCCCCCTGCAAGCAAGACACCTCAAGGACGCTATACTTAAAAGTGTGCCATTGGGACAGACTCACACAGTGTGTTGGCTCTATATGCTCTACCCACCTCTTAGCATATATCTGTAGACCAATGAGAGAATTTTAGACCCAAAAAGACTCTTCAGTCTTCAGTTCCTGGATTTACAGTGTTCCATTGCAGTTCTGTAAGTTTCTCAGTATTTATGCAGGTTGTTTTACAGACCGGATGTTTTTTCTTTTTACACACGTTGTCATACCTTTACACACACACACACACACACACACGCATTTTCTAAGCCGCTTCTCCCTCAGGGTCGCAGGTGGGGTGCTGGAGCCTATCCCAGCGGTCATTGAGCAGAAGGTGAGGTAAACCCTGGACAGGTCACCAGTCCATCACAGGGCAGGCAGACACACCTACAGGCAATGTAGCATGTCTTTGGACTGTTGGAGGAAACCGTACAACCTGGAGGAAACCCACGCAGACACAGGGAGAACATGCAAACTCCACAAAGAGAGGACCCCATCCCGCCCGCCCGCCCGCCCGCCCGCTCGCCCGGTATACTTTTACCCAAGTATCAATATTTTAACTTAAATCTAGCATTATGGGACTGGAGGTCAAGGAAGAGGCCCTGTGACCGGAAGGTCGCCGGTTCAATCCCCAGCGCCTGAGCTGTCCTTGAGCAAGACACCTAACCCCCAACTGCCCCCTAGCGTGTGCGCTCACTAAGCGAGTATGTGCTGTTTCACAGAGGCGTAAAATTCAGGTCCAGAAAGTAAAAATCCTTCCCAGGATTTTGTTCCAACTGCCTGGACAGCTCTGCTGGACGTTTGATCTAACTGGAGAAGCCAGGCCATTGGAGCAAAATCCTGGGAAGGATTTTTACTTTCTGGACCTGAATTTTACACCTCTGGTGTTTCACTGAACGGGTGTGTTACACGCAGAGGTGAAATTTCCCCGTTAGTGGGATTAAAAAGTGCCACTTAATTTAACTTTAGACTGCCTAGGCACCTCTGGCGGTCCTGCTGAACGGGGCAAAGGCGGCTAACCAGTTATGCAGAAAAGCAGGTGAGCGACAAACTGTGATAACTAAACACGTTAAAACGCAAAACTAGTTTATTTTGGTGATTTAAACGGCTCTGAAATCTGATTGGACGACGCCGCGTCTGTCCCGCCCCTCCGGCAGCCAGTCCGCCGCGTCACCGAAGCCACGTGACGCGCACTAAAGTTAAAAACAGTGTGTTTACCTGCAGCCGCTGCGCGTCAGTCCGCGGCCCCGGTGAGCGGAGCGGTGCGATTACAGCGATATAAGCCCAACTCCGCTGTTCCGAGGAGCATCACAACCACATCCGTCTCGCGTGCGGTATAAACCTCGTCCTGTTTTGGGCGGAGAGCCGCTGAAGCGAAGTGAGAGTGGTGAGCAGCGCAGCTTCATTCAGAACAGCCGCGGGAACGCGGACGGTGCCCTTTGCGCTCTGACCCGCTGCGCGACTGACCGGCGGTCAATGTCTTGTGTGTTTTAACGGCAGGCATAAGTGTGGGAGCGCAGACTCCAGACCTCCGCCGTCCCCGGGCTGAGCTCCGTTGGCAGACCGCTTAGAGCAGCGCGATGGCGGCTGAAGTGGACCAGTGGAGCGCCGCTGCTGTTCAGGCCGATGGTGAGGGCTGACCGTTCGCAGTCCAGCAGAAGTGAAGGGCTCCTGCAGCTGCAGTCTGGAGGAGCGGGGGGCTTGGCGTTACACCCCAGCTCTGATGAGGAAGGGGAGGCTTAATGCAGCTTTCGGGAGCAGCCAGGCGAGCGCTGCAGCCGCGGGGTGGGATGACGCTCTGGGAGCCCGCGGGCTCGGGTTTGGGTTCAGTACAGGGCGGCTGGGTTTCTGAGCTGAACGTGGCAGCAACACCGTGGTCTGTAGTGCAGCCCCGGTTTGGTGTTGAAGCGCAGCTGTGGGCTGTCTGCAGCGTTTCCGTGTGCAGGGCTGCTGGTTTGGGGTGTTTTGGGGTTTACGGGCTTCGTTTTCTCCGCTGAAGCTGCGGGTTTGCTGCGTGTCTCCGCTCCGGTGCGGTTCCTGCTGCAGCTCCGTGAGTCGGCGGGTGGTTTGGTTCGTTTATAAAGGGGTTATAAAGGTCTGATTCGTGCGGCTTTAGTCTGGGTTTATGATGCGGGTCCGGTTCTGAATCTGCTGCTTCTGTTTTGGGCACCATGTGTCTCGCCTATGCTAAGCTAGTTTGGCTAACTCGTGGACTTTGGTTGAAATGCCCACTTTGAGGGTAAAGAGGGTCGTTTTCGGCGCAGATCTGAGGTCTTGCCGCACTTGGTGGGATGCCAGGTGTTCCTTCGACAAACGACCCGGTAGAGGGGGTCCTGCGCGCGGCAGTCTGTGCAGGCCCGTGTGGGTGAAGTTACACGTGTAGGAACAGTTGAACTGTTTAACCC
The DNA here is from genome assembly GCF_015220715.1 of Pygocentrus nattereri. Lineage (NCBI taxonomy): Eukaryota > Metazoa > Chordata > Actinopteri > Characiformes > Serrasalmidae > Pygocentrus > Pygocentrus nattereri. The sequence goes on from NC_051215.1 coordinate 50,422,973, forward strand.
TTTCCTGAGGGGCTGTGCAGTTTACGGTGGCTATTTTCCCCGAAAACGTGAAAAACCCATCTCGGTCATGTTCTCCGGTATAAAGGCACCCCAGCAGAGCAGGGGACCGCGCGGGGAACGGAACGGTGCCGTTCTGCGGGGCGGCGCGGTGCGGTTAGCAGTTGGGTAGCTAAGCTAAACCTCCCCAGCCACGCTTTTCTGTGTACGAGGAAGCGACGCGACCCAGTAAACAATAGCGGCCACGCCAGGTTTAGCTCTTATTTTACAGGGTTAAACGGAGCTTTTATGGTTTTTCCCTCGCAGTAATGTGATACCACCTCTATGTCCAGTGTGTTTAAGTCGATGTTTGTGAAAATAGTGTGTCCTGGGATTTCCACTCTTATTGTGTTCATTCTCACGACTGTTGTGGGTTAAACAGCTTTAATTGCGTGTTAGTTCGCCAATTACTCGCTTAAACAGCGTGATTATTAATATCACAAGCTGCTGTTGATCGTGCTTAGTGTTTTGGAAGCACACACCTCCCCCTGCACACCAATAACAAAGCCTTACATAACACACACACACACACACACACACACACACACACACACACACACCCACCTCTGTAGTTATATAAAGCTGAAGCCACCCAGTGGTTGTTGAAGCACAACTGAGTTATACATACAGTGTATACATCTGGTGTCCCGAGAGAGTAAAATACAGTAAATTATTTTTTCAGACGCAAAGCTTGAAACTACGTTCAGTGGTTAGTGGGTTTTCTCTGATTTGTGCCTTCATGGTTTATAGTTTTAAGTTGAGTAATAATTTTATAATTTTTACTCCCACAAACAGGGAAACTCCACCTCCACATTTAACCCGTCCGTGAAGTGAAACACCACACACACACACACACACACACACTAGGGGGCAGTGAGCACACTTGCCCAGGGAGCAGTTGGGGGTTAGGTGTCTTGCTCAAGGACGCCTCAGTCATGGACTGTCGGCTCTGGGGATCGAACCAGCAACCTTCCGGTCACAGGGCCGGTTCCCTGACCTCCAGCCCACGACTGCCCCCATTTGCCCACATTATTGTTTTCTGCTAAAATGACTAGGTTGTAGTCTGTAGGCGATTTTCTATTGAACGGTCTGGGATGGTACAGTTCAAATCCATGTGCATGGTTAGTCCTTTCCACTGCCCAGTCACTTGTACAGTACCCGAGTACCTGTTCTGAATTTGGTTACACGTCCTGCTGGGGTGCCTAACAAGAAATCTAGTTGGTTATTGTTATCGTGGACATGAAACGAGTGTAAACGGTGTTCTAGACAAGCTCTGAAGGAAAGATTGAGTCTCTAAAGGGTAACTTTAGAGATGAAGGACAAAACCTACTTTTAATGCAAGTCAGTGCAACCAGAGTTATTTCCAAGGATTTTTTGGGGTGTGTCTTTTACTCAGTTTATCCTGAAGTTTACACACGGTGTGAAACACAACAGGCATTTCCAAATTGTCAAAAACAAGAAACTGAAAAAATGGATGAGGTTTTCTTCCGACAGCAGCGATGTGTTTGTTTTTGGACGTAGCTAACACCAGCTGGAGCCGTTATTCTAGTTCGTGATGGAGCTACGCTCCCAGAGCTCTGTCACAGCCTTCACAACAGGCTGTGGTTCAGGCGCTCGTGCTGTGCGAAGCAAAGTGGTTCGCTTAGTTGTTGACCTGTTTCATGGTCTAGGTTTTGAAATGTAAGTAATACCTGAACGGTGTTTTCAGCATTCACACACTTTCACCTCAAACCTTGAACCGAGCGCTCGTGTCCTGCACGTCTTTAGTAGAGACCAGTCTTACTGCTCTTTCCCTGGAGAGAATCCGGGCGGTGTAAACTCCCTCTTATAAACATAGAGGTCCTCTCTGTTAAACCACACACACACACACACACACACACACACACACACACACACACTCACTCTCACACTCAGACCCCTTATCACAGATACACTGTGCTGCAGAAAGTCCAGGTTCCCTCTCTTAACGCTGTTTGTTTCCATTGCTGGGGATCAGACTCGCTCCTTATGATGGAGCTAGTGCTTAGATAATTGTGGCGCCAAGTAGCCGGAAAACTTAATGTTTCTGAAGATTTTTCACATCTCTACATAACTTAATTGTTAAAATGTAAATGAAATGTGATGGTTTATTGTAAAGAAACTCACCAGCTCTCAAAAATATCGTAATATCGTCAGAATATTCTTAACTGTTTCATTTAATCAAGGTGGTAGTTCATAACTATTTAATATAATAAGCAGTTAAGAAGCTTCTTGTATACACGTGATTCGTTCAGTTGTTCTGGAATTTGGATAAAGTTTGTTAAATGTAGGAGAAAATGTTAGGAAAATCTGTGATGCTGGGGGTGGGGGGAATTAATACTGCTGATTTTATTTATTTATTTGTTTATTTATTTATTTGTAATTTGCATGTTTGTTTGACTTTTAAAGCAACGTTAGGCTGCTGATATTTCTTGTTTTAGTGACTTGCCCCCAAAACAAAATCTAACAATTGGTGATGGAAAGGAGTTTGTTCGCTGTAATGAAACGGCTGCGTTGGGGCGAAGATGCTGCGGACTTCGAAAACATACAAATGAAGCAAAATGCAAATCTGGCACTAAAACAAGCGCACAGGTCTTTTCTGCACTTGGTTTATTGTTTGTGTTTTCCTGTTTATTTGAGTTTTTTTTTTTTTTTAACCATTTTTACATGTTATGGCTTTTGTCAGATGCTCTTATCTAGAGTTACTAATGTGTTGATTATTTTACAAAGGCAGGCGAAGGTGGTGTTAGGAGTCTTGCCCAAGGACTCTTATTGGAATAGCGTATGGTGCTTGCCTGGGTGGAGGATCGAACCAATTGCTGTTAAACAGTCTTGTAGTCTGATGGTGCTGCAGCCACGCAGCCCCACATCTTTCACCCGTGAGATCCAGTGATCGAAAGGGCCGATGACAATCAGTGTTTGTGTGGTGAGTGAAGAGATTAGATTGATCACTGTCACACAGGCATACGTCACCCAGCGGAAATTAGAAGCCCTAACACCCGCTGAACTGCACGCAGAGGGGTGTGAGTGTCGCCTGGATTTGTAGACTAATGACCGTGACGGCCTCAGATCTTTTATATGCTGTTAATGGTCTGAACTGCCCTTCAGATTTGATCAGTGTAATCAGTAGGTTCCTCCGTTTACTCCCATTCGGACAGTTCAGGCTGGGGTCTCCCTGCTCGTTCCCTGTTGCTTGTTTTAGACCAGTGATTACCATCTCACCCTGCTGGAGGATCTCGGGCAACAGTGCAAAAAAAGTAGGACGGTTGGCAGAATTACCCAGCATTAGATATTTTTATAAATATGAACATATGTGATTATTTCTTCCAAAATAAGCCAAAATATTTTTGACTTGTCTGTAATCATGGTCTCCTAATGGTCAATGAATGATCTTTGCCCCCATCGCCCAGCCCTGTAATCTTCTCAGTCAGTTTGTGCATTAGTCCAGAAGACAGAGGAGCTGTGTCCAAAGCAGGGAGAGCACATGGTGACGGAAATGCTGAGCAGGCAGATCTTTCTCTTACACATGCGCACACACCCTGCCTACATATGGCAGTGTTGGCCTGCCAGTGGGTCACGTGACCTCGGTTCAGGAATGGCTGTAACGCTAGCAGTCCTGTAATGTGTGTAGTAAAACCCCCAGACGTTCTATTTCATAGTTAAAAGACTGAGGTTCTCTCAGACTGGGCAGGAGAACATGCACACGTTTGTGAATCTGTAAAAAGCCTTAATTTATCTGAAATTATATTTAAAAATTAAAACTGATTATTAAATTGTCCTAAAATTGTCCTAAAAATCACTCTTATCCAACATGGATAATGCAAATAACCTAAAGAACCAGCCCTGTCTGAGGTGAGGTGAGGTGAGGTGCGTGTGTAGGAGCGAAGAAAACCTCATAAAATACGAGGCAGTGGTTCTCCAGGGCTCTGACTGAGAACTGCTGGATTACTATCTGGGTTGTGGGTTCTAAACTTGGGGTTGTAGTGCAAGAGAGTCATTTTTTAAATGTTTGTTTGTTCTGTTGTTTCCAAGGTGCTAATCGATCAATCAGAAAGTTTTGGATTAAATTCCCTATGTGGGTTTTTGTGAGCTATTTATGAGGCTCTGTATGCAGTGTGCCCTGTGATGGACTGGCGACCTGTCCAGGGTGTATCATGACTGCTGGGATCGGCTCCAGCACCCCACCCCACCCCCCCGCGACCCTGAGGGAGAAGCAGCTCAGAAAGTGTGTGCGTGTGCACGTGTGCGTGCGCGTGTGTCTTGCTTGGACACCTATGATTACCACTAGCTTTAGTTTTCTTTGTTTATAGTAACACTGGGCGTTGTGGTGAAGTTGCAGGGGTTTGGTGAGAGTATGATGAAAATGTTACTGACAATATAAACTGAATTTAAAACATGTATTTCATGAAATTTTGTATGTAATACTTTTTGACAGTGACTTTGAAAAGCGAAAAAAGGTAATATTTTGATTTAGATGAGTAGATATAAACTAGATATAAAGTGCGTTCATATAGACAGTAAATGGATAAATGTAGAATATAATTAAAATATAAACATTAACACTTCATGCTTTAATGAAGTTGTCATTGGTTAACGTTCCGTTTTAATTCTGCTCTTCCAGATGCCTTTTTCACAAGGCTGTAATGCGGTGTGTTTGTTTTATGTATCTGAATGGGTCAGGAGCTGCAGACTTGCATGCTTTAACTCTGCCATGCCTTATCAGAGCTTATCGCACTTGGCTGTGAGCAGCACAGGTGTTCTGCAGCGGTAAATAGTACAGGTGTGCTGTAATGCACTCTGACCACGCTGTAGCTTTCAAGAGTTAAGCAAGATCAGTGGTGGCACTTCAGTCTGAGGGGGGGGGTGGGGGGGTTGGGCGTTAGGGGGCGGGGTCATCATTTTGGCAATGCAAAGTTTTGTCCTTGAAGGGTGATGATGCCAAGGATGTTATCGGGATACTTATAGCGGCAATGTTTGGGCTTTGCATCGTTAACACATGCAGTCCTTGAATGGAGTTTTACTGGAACGTGCACATTCAAATCTCAATTCAACACGAAGGAGCTGTTGGTTATTCATTTCTGAATGGTGTTTGTGCTGCTTTCCTGTTGTATAGCAGCGGTCCTCCATGAACGCAGCATATTTATACTCCTGTGGTGTTTTCACAAAAACTAAACTAAAACATCAGCTATAAATCAAATGGCACAGGCTTCCTTCAGCTGTAACCTACACGTTTGTTTTTCTTGGTAATATTTCACACACAAGCCCTTAGTTATTTCCCCATTATTTTACTAGGTGTCATGCAGATAAATAGCTGTTTCAACTGTACTGGGTTTTTGGCCCCGACGTGAACATATTACCATTAAATTCCTGAGTAAACTTGCATGAGACTTGACGCTGTGAATTGGCTGTTGCCTGAAGGTCACCAGCAGACTTTCTGTATGTCGTATGTGACTGTGATGTTGAAATATATTTATCGCTTAAACTAATGTTTGCTTTTTTTGGTGTGTACATATTTTCTGTTCCCTTTTCTTCTGCCAAATGGTCAAGTGAGGGTGACTAACCAGGGACGGAGTCCTGCAGTTAAGTTAAGCCTGTGAGCGCCCTTATCTCTCTGAAATGTGTGTTTAGGTATTTATATATTGTCACTGTCCCAAGAAAAACATGTAACTCCAGAAGATCAGCTTTGCAGGAGATGGCGAACACCTTCTTAAAGGTGCCATAGAATGCATTTATTCAAGGTTTGAAACGGTTGTCTGATATCCACATAGGTCAGGGTGAAAAATGCCCAGATGCAGTTTTACAAGCCAGTTTACAACCCTGTGATTTGGCTCTAGAAAGAAGCGAGCTTTATGGTGGACCCATGCGTAATTTGATGCCCCTGGCTCCCATTTGCTGGTTTACAGTGAGGTCCTGCAATGGGCGACACAGAAGCAGCATATCAAAATAGACACAGGCAGGAAAGAACCTAAGCAAGCTAAGTTGTCCTACTGCATTGGTAGTTATGGAGCCTTCTAGCAGCCAGAGGTACTTTTACTGCTGTTGTCAACTTCAATTTAAGATGGCCTGGCTTCAGCCGTCAGTGGATAATCACACGGCATGGCTGTTACTTGCAGGTTGCTGTTGGGATTGTGATGCTAATAAAGTTGGAACTGCCTTTCTCTTCAATCTCTTCAGTGTCAAGCTGAGTCAAGCCCTGGAGCGGTGGGCAGCCCTCTCCATGGTGCCTGGGGAGCAGTTGGGGGTTAGGTGTCTTGCTCAAGGACACCTCAGTCATGGACTGTCAGCTCTGGGGATCAAACCGGTGGCCTTCCGGTCACAGGGCCAGTTCCCTAACCTCCAGCCCACGACTGCCCCCCAAAAAAAGGTGCTTTCATATGTGGTACTGAAGTCCGATTTGGCAGCGCGACAGCCAGATCAGAATTCGTGCGACTTTTCATGTCAGTCCAACATTACATTGTCATTTCTCTGCTGAGCCCTCAAAACAACTAGGTGTTCTGGGTGATGAGCCCAGCTGTTAGTCAATGAAGCTTCATGATGCTGCGAGGAAGAAACAAAGCAGGCATTCGTTCATAACCATGGTGGTTTACCTCTGGCTAGGTGCCACCATGTGAAGCGACGTGCCCTGCGGGTCAGTTTGAGAGCATGACCTGTTAGACTAACGTCACATACAGACCACATTTAAAAGATAACGTGAACAAATTGGATTTGGTGGTAATCTTATTTGGCCCAATTTTACCTGCTGTGTGAACGTAGCCTTAGTCATCAGCTTGTTTTGTGAATTTTCAGTTCTACCTTAAATGGTGTGGCCGTTACATTCTGGCAACTATTTAAACAGTAGCATTTAAGGTGGAACAGAGCAGTCCTTCAAGAAACTGGCGTACAGGAGGCCAATTTCAACTTCGTTTAAGGATGGAATTCACCCAAGCCCATTGACCGTTTAATTTCACAGTCCTTTCACAGCCTGGTGCAGTTTCTGCAGATAGTCCACCGCTTTCATTGCGGTTACTCCGTTGCTGTTTCCTGCTGAGCTAAAACATGAGCTGGGGGGGTGTAAATATTAACGAGTCAAGTTATGTAACAATTAAAAATTTTGGAATTGGAGTTTTGACCATCCTCTTTCGCATATGCAGGATTTGCATTTGAAGGAGGAGATGAAAGTGTTTGTGCCAGTCCCATGTACCAAACTCTCCTTATTCAACTCTAGCAATGTAAATAAAATAGAAATCCATTCTAAGGTACCTTAACTTTAATAAAAGTGAATGTGAAGTGTTGATATAAAGGAATGCTTTTGACGGCGTGTCTGTGTACGTATGGCGTGTACGTGTGTGTGACTGGTCTAGGATCAAGTTATTCAGGTTTTTAATGCAGCTGCTTACAGGGTGTTCCCCAGCAGTGTGTGTGTGTGTGTGTGTGTGTGTGTGTGTGTGTGTGTGTGTGTGTGTGTGTGTGTTGTTAAATCACTGACCAAGTGGATCATCTAAAATTTTGTGAAGTTGCCCCAAAGTGTCATTCCCAAATCATAGCTGAAATCTCAAATGTGTGCCTTTTACTGTCATATTAGTATAATAATATACTGTATATTATAGTAAAGATCATTTGCTCTGTGGTCAGCTGACGGCCTCAATGAAACTGTTGACTGGGGCTCGAATAGCACTCGAGTTGTACAGACTGAAAACTAATCATGTTTAGCCAAGCCCTTCATATCTGATGGATATGAATTGCATTAAGCAGTTGAGTTTAAGAGAAACTAGCTTAACATACCTGATTTTAAAATCTATATTTTTTTACCCTGCAGTTTACAGCAAGCTAGCCTGATGGTTAATCTGTGGGATGTAATGCTAATCTAGCCAATTAAACTGAGATGCATGTGTGGTTTTGTTGTTAAGGAGTTAGAAATGGGGCTAAAATCAACTTATAACAGCCGAACAATGAATAGAATTTAGCCCCCACCTTTTGTGAGCTCTCTTTGCCTTGATCAGTGATGTGAAACTCCGTCTCTGATTCATCTTAATTTATACCGTAGTAAACTGTTCTGGGAGTGATTGTCACGTTAGCACATGGCTCTGCAGGGAAAACTCTTTGATCTTTGCGTCACCTGATGGGTATATTAAATTTTGTTTTTTGCTGAACTAATGCTTTGAACACAGAGGTTTTGGAAGGTTGAAGCTGATCATTAATATCTGGGTTTCCGTCTGTCTTGTTCTCTTAAATGCTTCTGTACTTCTGTTCCTTTGTCCTGTAGGTGTGTTGCAGCCGGAGGAAGTGGAGAATGATGATGGTGTGTACGATGATGAAGAGCTGAATGAAGGAGAGGTTAATGGTAATTGGACCCCTCAGGAGAAAGCCCTGCATGAGGCTCGACTGAAGGCTAAAGCGAAACGGAGGCTGAGGAAGTCCTCCTCCCGTGACTCTGCCCGCGAGAGTCTGTCTGAGGCTGTCGCTGGGGAAGCTGGGGCAGACCCCAACAGCCCCAAAGGGAAAGCCCTGCAAAACCATGACCGAAAGTCACGCACTGGCAAGGGCCGTGGCCTGCCCAAAAAAGGTCAGTTGAAAATGAAGGTGAAGATTACGTGTGTGTACACACACACACACACACACACACACACACGTTCTCTCACAGTAATTAGCGAATAAACGTGTTATTGGGTACTGAAGTTTGATTTACCCACTTTTTTTTTTACACTGCTCAAAAAATAAAGGGAACACTTAAACAACTCAATATAACTCCAAGTAAATCAAACTCCTGTGAAATCAAACTGTCCACTTAGGAAGCAACACTGACCATCAGTTTCACAGCTGTTGTGCAAATGGAACAGACAACAGGTGGAGATCACTGGCAATTTCAAGACGCTCTCAATAAAGGAGTGGTTCTGCAGGTGGGACCACAGACCACTTCTCAGTACCTTTCTGCTTTCTGGCTGATGTTTTGGTCACTTTTGAATGTTGGTGGTCTTTCACACTCGTGGTAGCAGGAGACGGACTCTACAACCCACACAAGTGGCTCAGGTAGTGCAGCTCATCCAGGACGGCACATCAACGCGAGCTGTGCCAAGAAGGTTTGCTGTGTCTGCCAGCGTAGTGTCCAGAGGCTGGAGGCGCTACCAGGAGACAGGCCAGTACACCAGGAGACATGGAGGAGGCCGTAGGAGGGCAACAACCCAGCAGCAGGACCGCTACCTCCGCCTTTGTGCAAGGAGGAACAGGAGGAGCTGCCAGAGCCCTGCAGAATGACCTCCAGCAGGCCACAAATGTGCATGTGTCTGCACAAACGGTTAGAAACCGACTCCATGAGGACGGTATGAGGGCCCGACGTCCACAGATGGGGGTTGTGCTCACAGCCCAACACCGTGCAGGACGCTTGGCATTTGCCAGAGAACACCAGGATTGGCAAATTGGCCACTGGCGCCCTGTGATCTTCACAGATGAAAGCAGGTTCACACTGAGCACATGTGACAGATGTGACAGAGTCTGGAGACGCCGTGGAGAGCGATCTGCTGCCTGCAACATCCTTCAGCATGACCGGTTTGGCAGTGGGTCAGTAATGGTGTGGGGGGGCATTTCTTTGGAGGGCCGCACAGCCCTCCATGTGCTCGCCAGAGGGAGCCTGACTGCCATTAGGTACCGAGATGAGATCCTCAGACCCCTTGTGAGATCATATGCTGGTGCGGTTGGCCCTGGGTTCCTCCTAATGCAGGACAATGCTAGACCTCATGTGGCTGGAGTGTGTCAGCAGCTCCTGCGAGATGAAGGCATTGAAGCTCTGGACTGACCCGCCTGTTCCCCAGACCTGAATCCGATTGAGCACATCTGGGACATCATGTCTCGCTCCATCCACCAACGCCACGTTGCACCACAGACTGTCCAGGAGTTGGCGGATGCTTTAGTCCAGGTCTGGGAGGAGATCCCTCAGGAGACCATCCGCCACCTCATCAGGAGCTGCCCAGGCGTTGTAGGGAGGTCATACAGGCACGTGGAGGCCGCACACAACACTGAGCCTCATTTTGACTTGTTTTAAGGACATCACATCAAAGTTGGATCAGCCTGTCGTGTGTTTTTCCACTTTAATTCTGTGTGTGACTCCAAATCCAGGCCTCCACTGGTTAATACATTTGATTTCCATTGATTTGTGTGATTTTGTTGTCAGCACATTCAACTTTGTACAGAACAAAGTATTGAATGAGAAGATTTCACTCATTCAGATCTAGGATGTTATTGGAGTGTTCCCTTTATTTTTTGAGCAGTGTATTTTGTTTTCATTTTTTTTACCACTATATTCCTGGCTGTAAAGATTGTTTTGGCAGTGTGTGATATTTATATATAAACATCCAAGTACATAAAACCCATTCCTGAAGACACTGAATGTATTTGAGAAAACGAGAACTGTATTTGCAGGTGAAGTGTTTTCATTGTCCTCAGGTGGAGCAGGGGGTAAAGGTGTGTGGGGAGCTGCAGGGATGGTGTATGAGATGGAGGAGCCAGACGCCAAAGATCCGAACTACGACGAATCTGCTCAGGTAATGCACGTGTATACAGGTGGGTGCTGTAGATAGACAACACCTGCATGTCATGTGTTCACACAGTGTCTTGTCTGGCCTGCGAGTACAAGGCTGGGGATTTTCTCCATCACTTCACCTTATTGAGGCTCATTTTAAGATCTGCAGACCTATATTAAAGCAGTCCCCCCCCCTCCCCAACCAATCCGTGTGGTGTAGAATTGGAGCACTTTAGAATTAAAAAAACATTTTACTCAGAAAACATTGAAAATGGCATGGAATGAAATCAAAGCTGGCAGTGACCGGTATGTTTACACCCCTGTTCTTCACACTTGATCTCCCACTTGTTTATCAGAATGAGTCCAGTGTGTTCATCGAGTGTCTAAGACTCTGCTTACACGCAGAGGGCTACTTAAGTAAAGGAAGCAAAACAGGAAGGTAAATCAGTGTTATTAAAAGCTTTAGAAGCTACAGTAACTCGCCCCCCCCTTTTCCCTCCACCCGTCATGTCTTTTTCCTTTTGATTTTGTGCTCATAAATATTAGTGCTGGTCAAAACAAAAGCTCTGAAAATAAGGGTGTAACAAAAATGTGAGTGTTTGATTTGAGGTCAGAAGGTTTGATATGTCAAATAGAAATGAAAAGTTAAAAGAAAAAACAAGCTTTATTTATTTATTTAAAAATTGTCTGTTGTGTAACCTAATGTTAAAATATTTAAAAGCCAAAACAAGCCTGAACTTCATATCCCAGCAGAGGGCAGTGAAGAGCCTGTGTCTTATGTTTTGGTCAGTGTTTCTTACATTTTTACTCTGAAGCATGACCGACTCAAAGCTACTGAACATCAGAGCAGAAGCGTCGGGTCACAGACTGTACAGAGTAAATCTGAAGCGCGTAGAAGACCTTGCAGAAAAGCTCAAGCCCATTTTGCACTGTGCTCCATCATTATTCAAGCATCTGGTTTGCGCTCTACTAATTGGTTGTGTGTAAAACTACAGAATCATAGTGTGTCTGTATTTCTGCGTGTGTAGGGAGATACGGTGTATGCCACAGTTGTCCCTGAACTAGAGGAGGGTGAGCTGGAGAAGACAGTTAACCCGATAGTACAGGAGTACTTTGAACATGGAGACACCAGAGAGGTGGAGGTAAGTGAAGGAAAGAGGGAAATTGTTGCAGCTTGAAAAGTTGGCTGATTGGGGTTAAGTGTTTGTGTAATTTCCTCAAAATTCCCACAGATGGCATAAATCAAGTTGCACCAATCTTGGCCACAAGGGGTCGGTGTGGTTCTCATTCAGTTCTAGTAGGAGCAGACGATTCCACTTGTGTAATCAGTCGGTCCCAGTCTTCAAGCAATGGGTGAGCTGTTTGAAATGTGCCAGCTTGGTTGGAATGAGAACTTGCAACCATGTTGGCCCCCTGTGGATGAGATCGGTGATGTTCGTCATTTTTATGCCACCGAACACACTTGATAACAAGGTGCTTCACAGGCGCGTTTATTGGGGGGCTTTGTTATTGAACAGTGAGGTGGACTGGATCAGGGCTGTTGTTTTAGAAGGTGCTTTGGGTTTAAGCACTTACAGTAGACCATTTGCCCCAGGGTTGTTACTGCTGGGCTGTGGAAGTTATACACACTGCCCATTCATTAGGCGAAGTTGCCCCTCATTTATTACCGTTATTTCCATTTATATCTTCTTTTTTTTTATTTATTTTTTTATGGAACTTCTTTTGTTGCAGATTCTTACTTTGCCGTTTCTCTTGCTCTTCTGCTCTTTTCTCCCAGATGCTATTGAAGGAATTGAATCTGGGTCCCCATAAGTATGAGTTTTCCTCTCTGGCAGTGTCTTTGTCTCTGGAGGGTAAAGCAAGTCACCGTGAGCTGACATCCCGCCTGCTGTCAGACCTGGTGGGGAAGGTGTTGCCTGAGAGCGACATCGCCCGAGCTTTTGACAAAATGCTCAAAGACCTTCCAGACCTCATCCTGGACACACCTGAGGCTCCACAGGTATGGCAAAAAAAATAATAAATAAAAAAACCTTATACAAAATTCCAGAAATGTGACTGGCAATAATTAATCAGATGAGAAAAATAGCGCCTGTGCTAGTTACAGGGAAGAGATCAGAAGAGCATCTATTCTACCTACAGCAAAAACACAAGAATAGCAAGCGTGCTAATTAAAGTAAATGGTTGAGGGGAGAAACGTGTTAGTTATACAAGAACGGTACCTATGCCATTTAAAATACATGAAGAAGAAAATGGCAGCAATGTACAAAAGAGTACAGAACATGGACGAGGAGATTAACAGTAAATGTGTGTATAACCAGTAACATGGATCAGCATGTGAATTGGAGCTTTCTGTGTTTTCTATCGCTGTAGAAAAAAAAGCTGTTACCTTTGGCTAGATGAG
>NC_051215.1:50438419-50477532 GCF_015220715.1 Pygocentrus nattereri
TGTGTGTGTGTTAGATGAACCTGTTGCTGAAGGAATACCTGGTCTCAGGTGAGCTGTTGGAGGCAGAGCATTGCCTGAGGGACCTGGAGGTGCCTCACTTCCACCATGAGCTTGTCTATGAGGTACCATTTATTTCTATATTTGTCAAAACAGTGGTAACAGTAGTAGTTGTACTGTACGTAAAAATTTATTATATGTATATTTTATGTATTTTACACACACACTCATTAGAATCACTGACTCACTAAGCTTGTGTTCATTTATGAGATCTTGAACTCTGAGGTTTACAAAGGCATTTTGGATGCAAATGTATTTATACACTATATCGCCAAGTATTCGCTCATCTGCCTTCACAAACATGAACTTGAGTGACCATCCCATTCTTAATCCATAGGGTTTAATATGATGTCGGCCCACCCATTGCAGCTATAACAGCTTCAGCTCTTCTGGGAAGGCTTTCCACAAGGGTTAGGAGTGTTTATGGGAATTTCTGACCGTTCTTCCAGAAGAGCATTTGTGAGGTCAGACACTGATGTTGGACGAGAAGGCCTGGCTCACAGTCTCCGCTCTAATTCATCCCAAAGGGGTTCTATGGGGTTGAGGTCAGGACTCTGTGCAGGCCGGTCAAGTTCTTCCACACCAAACTGGCTCATCCATGTCTTTATGGACCTGCTTTGTGCACTGGTGGGCAGTCATGTTGGAACAGGAAGGGGCCGTCCCCAAACTGTTCCCACAAAGTTGGGAGCATGAAATTGTCCAAAATCTCTTGGTGGTGAAGCTTTAAGAGTTCCTTTCACTGGAACTAAGGGGCCGAGCCCAACTCCTGAAAAACACCCCCACACCATGATCCCCCCTCCACCAAACTTTACACTCGGCACAACGCAGTTAGACAAGTACTGGTTTCCTGGGAACCGCCAGACCCAGACTCATCCATCGGATGGCCAGACGGAGAACCGTGATTGGTCACTCCAGAGACCTAGAGTCCAGTGGTGGCGCTTTACTCCACTGCATTCCATGCTTTGCACTGCGCTTGGTGATGTAAGGCTTGGATGCAGCTTCTCGGCCATGGAAACCCATTCCATGAAGCTCTCTACGCTGTTCTTGAGCTGATCTGAAGGCCACATGAAGTTTGGAGGTCTGTAGTGATTGACTCTGCAGAAAGTCGGTGACCTCTACGCACTATGACCCTCAGCATCCGCTGACCGCTCTGTCATTTTACGCGGCCAACCACTTCGTGGCTGAGCTGCTGTCGTTCCCAATCGCTTCCACTTTGTTATAATCCCACTGATTTATACACCTGTGGCCATGGAAGTGATTGGAACACCTGAATTCAGTGAGTTGTGAGTGTTCCAGCCACCTCTGAGGTTACATAGCATTTTTCATTGTTTCAGAACTTCAAAGATAAATGATCATAAAATAAAGATAACCTGTGTACGCACCCAGTGCAGGTTTTAAATGATGGATAATTTTTTGCCTTCATTAAATGAATCCAACTCAAACTGGCCTGCCCATCAACCAGTAATCAAGTTTTGTTGGTAGTTGGGATCAGTTAAATTGTTTTGATTACTGCCAGCCCTGCTGAGACCAAACATCACAATGCTGGAAAGATTCGATTTAAGTGAAGCAGGATAAAAGGACTTAACGAGCAGCACATTTTTCAAAAGAAGTTCTCAAAGAGAAGGGAAAGTTCTCTTTGTTCATATCTGTCTGCAAAGGGTTACATTTCTAAGGCTCTGGCACGGTGAATACCATTGTCTATTGAAAGAAGCTTTGAACAGTGGCGAATGTCTTCAAAAAAAAGCAAACATACCAAAATTCCTCCATAAGCACAGCAACTACTCATCCCAGAAGTTACAAAGAACCCATACAAACGTCTAAGGAACTGCAGGCCTGCTAACCAAGAGCAACTAAAAGCTGGTCTTGCGTTTGCCAGAAAAAAAACACCTTGACCTCCAAGCCTTTTGGAATGCTTTGCTGCCTAGTGGCCTAGTCAGTGCTTATCTGAACCCCCTTGAGGTGCTGTGGTTGTAGTTGCTGCTGCTAAAGATGAAACAGAGTTAAGGTTAGGAGGCAGTTACTTTGTCAGTGATATAGATATAGATAACTTATATTTTCTTAAATTAATGAATGAATGAACTTTGTCATTGCACATGTATACTTGCACAATGAAATAGAGGTACAAACCTCCCAGTCTTGGTGCAAAGAAAAAGAAAATTATTTAAATGCAATACAAATTTACACTCAACAAAACGTAAATTAAAAATTATTACACAGGACTCAAGTTGAAATTTCCAGTTATAAATTGCACTGGTCCATTGAAATGAACTGTCAATTGCACAGTATGCCATTGCACCAAAACCCGATCAGTCACATGTTTTGTATTTAACAGAGCTGTGGCCGTGTTGTAAAAACTCTTTTAGTCTGTTTTGTTCTTGTTTTCATTTGGCTGTAACGTCTGCCAGATGGCATCAGTTCAAATATTCGGAACCCTGGGTGTGTACTGGCTTTTTTAATCCTGTCTGCCCTTCTGAGACAGCGGTTGCTGTAGAGTTCCTTAAGGGATGGTAGGGGATGTCCAATGATTGATTGGGCTGTGTTGATGACCCTTTGTAAGTCCTTTTTTTGTGTGCCTTGGTGCAACTGGAGAACCACACAGAGATGCATTAAGTCAGCACACTCTCCACAGAGCAGTGGTAGGAAGTGGAGACGTTGCTGTGCCCTTTTCACGACTGCTGAGGTGTTGGAACTCCATTGGAGGTCTGTGTCCATATGCACCCCCAGGAACTTGAAGCTGGACACCCTCTCCGCACACTCCCCATTTATCCAGATTGTCTGTAAATCAGACTTCCTCCTCCTGAAGTCTACAATGAGTTCTTTAGCTTTGGAGGTGTTGATGACTAAGTTGTTGTCTGAACACCAATCCACCAGCCTTTGGACCTTCTCCTGGTATGTTGCTTCGTCACCATCAAATATCCAAAGTCTAATTCGCGAACTTAAATGTGACGTTGTCTGGATGGCTACTAACAGTCGTACGTGTACAGGGTGTAGAGTAGTGGACTCAGCATTCAGCCCTGTGGAGATCCGGTGTTGAGTCTGAGGGCTGTGGAGAGATTTGGTCCAGCTCTAACTCTCTGTATGCGATCTGAGAGGAAGTCTCTAATCCAGCAGCAGATGTTTTCTGAAAGACCAATGTCCAATAACTTAACTGTCAGTCTTTCTGGGAGTATGGCATTGAAAGCAGAGCTAAAGTCAACAAAGAGCAGCCTGGCATAGCGCCCCTGCACTTCCAAGTGGGAGTTGATGTGGAGTGCTGTTACTATGGCATCCTCTGATCTGTTAGCTCTGTATGCAAACTGAAATGGGTCAAGTGTGGGAGGGAGGCAGGACACGATGTGACGTTTAACCAGTTTCTCAAAACGCTTCATGACGATCGGTGTCAGAGCGACTGGTCAATAATCACTGAGGCTGCTGAAATTGGTCTTTTTAGGTAGTGGTATAATTATGGCTGACTTCAGACATGGTGGTATGAAGGACTGGGACAGTGATACATTGAAGATCTCAGTAAAAACCCCAGCCAGCTGATCCGCACACTCTTTGAGGACCCTCCCAGTCACTCCATCAGGTCCCGCTGCCTTTCTGGGGTTCACTACTCACCTCGTGTTCCTGCACTGTGAGGCTGGAGCTGCTGCAGTCGGATGATTTGGCGGCTGCAATCTCTGAAATTTCCACCTCGAACCGTGTGAAGAAGTGGTTCAACTCCTCCAAGCGTCAAGTCACCCTACAGCCATCGTGGTGTTGCTGGACTTGTAGTGGGTGAGATGCTGGACTTCCTGCCACAACACCGTGTTGTTGGTCCTGAAATGATTTTAATCTTTGTTTTGTACTGCATCTTGGCTTTCCTGATCCCTCTCTTCAGCTCAGCTCTGGCAGCACCATACTGCGCACCATCATCAGACCTGAAAGCGATGTCACGTTGCCTCAACAGGACATGCACTTCTTTAGTCATCCAGGGTTTCTGGTTGGGATGTACCAGTAGTGGTTTGTCCACGGTCACATTTTCAACGCAGAAGTTGATGTAGGAGAGCACAGTTGTGTAAACCTCCAGATCCTGGTGTTTAAAAACGCTCCAATCTGTACTCAGTCCTGCAGCTGATGCAATGCCCCCTCTGGCCATGTTAATGACCATTTAAACTGTGTTTTGTGTTTCACGTTTCTTATTACATTTTGGAGCCATTTAGTGTGACTAATTTTCAAACATTGTCTGTCCAGTTTTGACTAGAAATGTTTTGTTTCAACAGCGACACAAGCTGTGATCTGTGAGTCACCATTAATTAAACAATTGATCAGTCAGTGTGTTTTGGTTCACATTGAATTATGTTTGGTGTTCTGAAGGGAAATAGTTGCAGGACTGGTCCAGTATACCATTTATGATCACTTCTTAGTGTAATAGTCTCTCTGGATCTGTCTCTCTAGGCTGTAATTATGGTTTTGGAGTCTAATGGAGAGACTGCTATTCAGCTGATGGTGAAGCTCCTGCAGGCATTCTGGAAATCGGGCCTGATCACGCTGGACCAGATGAACAGGGTGAGTGAACTGCGGAATGCTAACTGTACACAGCTGGTGTTAACTGGTAGGTTGTTAGTGGTCAGAACTACTTGGCTGATTGGAGTTTAAACCATTGCATGCAGTAGGCTCACATGTTTTGATTTGTGGGGGCACAAACAGAAGCACATGTTGGGCCATACAGGACAAATAAAACTCTTCAAGGGCGGTTTTGTCACATTTTAGAGAAGATACAGCTATGTAAGTCTGGGAATCATGAAATTTAGTAAAGAAAAATAATTGCTTTCCCTTTATTGTCCCATAATTTGTTTTTCACTTTGTTACATTGATTTTTTTTTTTTTTTTTTTTTTTTTAAGACTTGCTGGCCTAAAAAAACGATCTGACCTGCATCCCACTGGAGGGATATGAGCACATGTATATGAAGTTCTTTTGTCACATACTATAAAACATACATAATAATATCGAAGACATCAAATCGTCATGTGCCAGAATGTAAAGTATTGTCAGCAATTCCTTCCGCCAAATTATATATTCCTTAATAAGCAGCTCATTAAGGAGCTCTGCTCACTCGCTGCACAGCCAGCAGTTCGTTCTCCAGCTCTTTACACTCAGTCCGACTTGGTCCGACTCTGAAGATGAGACTACGCCTCTGGCGAATGGTGTTGGGTTCATTTCTGGCTGATTCCAGGTTGTTCAGCTGTTCTTTTGTCACAGCTGCCGACTGAAAAGCTGCTCCGTGGTGACGACAGTTTGGGAATTTAGTGTAATCTCATCTTTAGAGTCTTAAATGTGGTCTTAAGTGTCAATTTTCTATTTGAGCCCTAAGTAAAACCATTCAAATGGTTCCAGCGTCTCCTACAGCTGTCAAACTGTCAAACTTAGCAATGACGTGTTTGGTCAAGAAGCAATCAGATTGTGTGGCTGGAACTAACTGTTGTATAATCTTAAGTGATGTCCTTTTATTATACTTTTACTCTTTCCGTCCCTGCTCTTACTAAGTTCATGACGCGTGTGCATGAAACAGTGGGTGGAATATGCATGTAAATGGTGCACACTGACCCAACACTCCTCAGCATCCTAGTGGTTGCAGTGAGCTTTATCTTGCACCAGAATACAAACGGAGACAAGTGGATGGGTGAGAGTGTTCTAGAACAGCATGAATGGGTTGGAAACAATCCAGAACATCTATCTTTATGGGGAGAACATTGTAGAACCCTGTGATTCAACAAGAGAACATTGTAAAGCAGGGAAGGAATATTCTGTAACTGCATGAATGGGAAAGAACACTGTAAAAATGACCAAGAAGCACATGGGTACAGCATCTGGGTGTGATGGAGAGCGCGGTGTCCTCTGACATTAAGACTCCTTTCCCACAAGAGACGTAACCCAATTCGGATTGCCTGCTGTAGTATCTTTTAATAGAAAAAATGGAGGTTCTGATAGGTTGTTTATATTGGCTGTAACTACCACCAGTGAGTGGTACAAGGGGTTGCTAGTTTGTACCTGCTGTTATGACTGTCCTTTGGCACTAGATGGCATGTTCCACTGCTCTGTGAATGTTTGTGTGTGTTTATCTAATCAGTTCTGGTCACTGCAGGGTTTCCAGCGTGTCTATGACGAGCTGCCAGAGATTAATCTGGACGTTCCTCGCGCTCACTCCATCATGGAGGCATTTGTGGATTTATGCTTTCAGGAGTCCGTAATTACCAAACAGCTCCGAGATGCCTGTCCTGCCAGGTACAGCATGCACACAGACACACGGCTCAATGTAAAATGTTCAGCTAAGCACACTTCTCTCACACAGCCTTTCTCTTTACCAGTCTGTGTGCAGCTGTTTATTAAATGTACTGCAGATGTACAGTACTGTGCAAAATCAGATTCCACTTTTAATTGTTTTGAATTCCAGCCCATAAGTACAGATTATTAATTTTCAGGAGATATTTTTGAGAAGTTTATAAGGAAGGGGAACGTTTTCAAGTCAAGAGGCTTTTATTATCTTTGAAAGTAGCTAAAAAGTAACGCACTTCTTTTCAAAAAGTAGCTAAAAAAAAGTAGCCACTACTTTTTGCTAAATTGCTAAATTGTAGTTGGCTACAAATTTTGGGAAGGTAGCTACAAAGAAGCTAACTGCTAATTTAGCAGTAGCTATCCCAACTCTGAAGCTGACTTATTTGGAAAAATATTGCTGTTATGAAAGTTACCTTCATCTCCATCTTCATCTTCTTAGCCAGCTTGATTGAGCTAGAGTCCTGATGACCCTTTTCCCTGCAACTTCCTCCAGCTCATTCTTGGTGATCCCAAGCTGCTCCTAGGGCAACTTGGAGACAAAATCCCTATAGCAACCTTGGGGTCTCATTCCTGTCAGCCACGCCTGGTGAACCTCTAACGGGAGGTGGCCAAGGGCGTCCTAATAATATTCCCAAGCTACCACAACTGGCTTCTTTCAATGTCAAGGACTAGTGGCTTTAATTTGAGGTCTTCCTGGATAACTGAAATCCTCCCCCTGTCAAGTAGGGCTTGCCATCCTTTACTGGGAGAGGTCTGTGGACTCAGATTTGAAGATGCTGATCTGCATATTAATGGTTTCACACTCAGTTGAAACACTGGAGACATCTGTGTGATGGAACCAAAAGGACAACATCTGCAAAAAGCAAAGATGACACCTTCCAGCCTTCACACGTAATGCTCTCCTGACCTTGGTTGCCCCATGACACCATGTCCATGAAGATTACTGGCAGGAATGGAGACAAGGCAGAACTTTGATGTCCAACACCCACATTGAATGAACTTGACTTAATGGCGAGTATACAGACACAGATCTCCCTCTGGGCATACAGAGACTGAATGGCATGGAGAAGTGGTAACACAATCGTAAGCCTTATCAAAGTCCAAAAAGCACACAGGCTGGGTAGACAAACTTTTATGCTCCCTCAACAATCTGCCTCCTCCTCAATCCAAGGTTGAACTATCCGTCAGAGTCTCCTTTCCCTTTGGCACAAATTTGCCCGCTGAGGCTAAACACTGTGAAATCCCAGTAATTGGCACACACTCTCTGGTCCCCCTTTTTAAAAATGGAACAGTCAGCCATGGCAGCCCTACAAAAGCCAGAGCCTTAAGCATTTCCTGGCGAATCTCATCCACCCTCGGTCTCTGGCCACCAAGAAGCTTGCCAACTACTTCACAGACCCCCACCAGGGAAATGGAGTTTGAGACACCAGAACCCTCTGGCCCTGACTGCTGTGAGGGAAGCATGTCTCTTGGGTTTAGAAGTTCCTTCACTGAGCAACAATATCCTCATTCAAAGTCCAGAGTTTTTTTCCTCCATGGCCTCTCCAAACTACTCCTATGTTCCGGATTTGTTTCTGTGTTGTAGAGCGGTGTGAAATTTTCATAGTGTACAGTATCTCACAAAAGTGAGGTACACCCCTGGCATTTCTGCAAATATGTATGAATATAATTGTATGAATGAATGAATTAATTGATTATGCTTGCAGGAATTTAAGTCTGTGTGCGATGGCTTGTTTTCTTTTTGTAATGAATATAATGAAAATGAAATTTTCTAACAGGAATATATGTTTTTCCCACTAGGGGGCGAAAGCGCTTTGTGAGTGAGGGTGATGGAGGAGTTATTAAAAGCTAAATGGACAACGGGAACTGGCCCGTTCCCCCGCCATCATCACCAGCACAGATGCACACACTTGGCCCTCTGGTCTGAGGAGGAAACTGCTCCTCCAGTTTTCTCTTGTTTTGGTTCCATCTGAGCTCGTATTCAGTTCAGTTTTCCTTTTTATGTTTTTTTTTGTTTTTTTTAAGGAGCAAGATAATGAGGTGCTGCTGGTAGTCAGGTTTATGATTGTGAGCGGGGTTTAATTTGCTTTGCAACAACGACCATGCGTCTTTTTTTTTTTTTTTTTTTTGTGTTTCTTTTCAATTTGCATGTATAATGCAAATATGAAGAAGTGTTTTTAAAAAAAAATAATTAAAAAAATGAAAGTTTGACATGCAGCGCTTGTACACTAAATGCCTGAGCTCAGATACCGCTTGCTGAAGATTTTGGGATTGTTTCTGTATCCTGAGCCCTGAGCTCCAGTGTCCGGACCAGTCCGTTTTCACAAAGCTTTATTCACTTTTCTTTTTTTGTTTTCTCCCCCCCCCCCCCCCCCCCCTCGCCCTTGGTTTGTTGTGTTGGTGCCAAGATGTTAACTGCAAAAATATTTTGGCAAGTGAGATCAATTTAAATCCAGTCAATATATTTATCATTTCTCTTCATAAAATTGAAATGAATCAATGGTTATACAAAATATTGTAACATCACATTCAGGTGCCTAATGTTAAACAAGCAAAATATATAGGATGATAAATATTAGATATATTGACTAGATTGAAGATGCATCCTCTTGCCATCAGATCACTTTTGCAGTGTTGGAGCATTGAGTCCCCATTTAATTGGGTTAACTGTAAGACCATTGAGTCCTCATGATTGTTTTACATCCATGTTCTGTACTCGTGTTATTCAGATGTTATTCAGATGTTGTTCAGTTTTCAGGTGATTAAGGTTTTCAGGGGTTTGGTTTGTGTTCAAAAGTCATTAAGAATAGTGACATCAGTGTGGGTGTGTAAGGCTGCTGACTTGGTCTGACCTACACTGCAAATATCTCTGCAAGTGAAATCATTCTGATCAGTACTTCTCATTAGGAAGTTGCAGTAAGAATATTATGAGTTTATTCAGCCTTCCAGTCCGTTTTACTCGTTTTTAGTAATTCTATCTGGTGAAATTCTTACTCTGTCGGCAGATGTTGCTTGTTTTGAGAGTTAATGCTTAAAACAAGCAAATATTAGATGGCTTTACTAGATACGAAGTTTAGATACAGTAAGTACTTTGAAAAGATGATTTCACTTGATGTTCAGTTACATGAGTTATTTGTAATTGCCATGTGGTTATTTATGTTAACACATCCTTTTCTGCTAATTTTAGTTCACAGCTTCTGTTTATTTACTGAATTCAACATACTGTGGGGGAAAATTTTGCAGATGTTGGGCTTTTTCCGGTATGTTAATTTCAGAAAAGGAAATAATGCTTGTATGCTAAAATTTACAGTGTAACCTATTGGCAATGAGAGACTTGCATGAGACTGTATAGCTGTTTGCAGTGTAAGCATGCCATCAGAACCAATGTGACATCACACATCCCCACTGGTTTTTATTTTTGTTTCTTTTTGTTTGTTTTTTTTTTTTTGTTTGTCTGCCCGGCCGAGTGCTTAATGGATTAACAGTTATGCAATTCATCAGTCTGCCACATGAGCGTAAATAAGCAAACTTTGTTATTAATGAACAGTGGTCATCTTTTGTGTAAAACAGATGGCGTTGTTTCCTCAGGTACACTCTGCAACAAGGTTTCTGGTTCTTGGCTTAGACGAATGGTTCTACATGTAATTGGTATATACCCTTTCAAGTATGTGGCGATCCCGCAAATGTCTCATTTACAGATATTTACAAATAAAAAAAAAACAACTGTTCAAAGAGGGGAAATAAAAGTGGTTCTTCTATAGCCGTGCTCCAGTGCACCCTGTTTGGACACTTCCGTGTAGAAGCGTGTTGTGGGGGGCTCGTTGGTTTGTCTGTTAAAACTGTTCTAATTGTAACCAGAATTTTTGTTGCTTTTTTTTGGGTATTTTTGTACATAAACCCCATCATTACATCTCTGTTCATACACATTTAAAGCAAAAGCATCAATATTTGAGCAGCCAACTGTCTGACTCAGTGA
This sequence comes from Pygocentrus nattereri, assembly GCF_015220715.1. Classification (NCBI taxonomy): domain Eukaryota; kingdom Metazoa; phylum Chordata; class Actinopteri; order Characiformes; family Serrasalmidae; genus Pygocentrus; species Pygocentrus nattereri. The sequence goes on from NC_051215.1 coordinate 50,448,748, forward strand.
TGAATATACAGTACGTTTTGACACTGTAATTATTGCAAAAAATGAAGAAAAAAAAACACATTTTGATTTTTTTTTTTTTTTTTATTCTTTCCTAAACATAATGACAGGGTCATGGAATTTGGTCAGTAGGCTTTGTTTTGCGAGACTTAGGAACATTTTAGAACCAAAATGGTAATTAAAATCAGGGTGTATGAGGGTGTAAATAAACTGTTCCGAGGAATTTTGTTGATCAGAACACCGAAGCCAAGCCTTAAGTTGCACCGAAGTGTTTAACAGGGAGTTGCCATCACAAAGAAAGCGTTGACTGTTCCTGTATGTTCAGTTTTACCAAGTCTAAACATGCTCAAATCCACCGTTTACAGGGTTAAAGGCCAACATCAGCAGGGTGCCTCTAAAGAACAACAGCCTCACCGTGTATCTTTACTCAAAAAATGGTTCTATATAGAACTATGAACATTCATAGAACCCATTGCATGATTAAAGGGTTCTCTGCGTCATTGTTTCTTCAGATTGATGGAGAATGCATTTTAAATGGTTCTACATGGCACCAATAAAAGGGTTCTTCTATTGTTACTGGCTTGGCATTGGAAAAGTAGAAGAGTGTTTTTATACACACATATAGTCGTCATGGTGATCTCACTGTCAATGTAGGATCAAAGAAGTTTCTCACTCGTTTTGATTACTTTTGTTAGTTTTATTACATTATTATTATTATTATTATTATTATTATTATTATTATTATACATTGAAGCATGGCAGAAAAAAAGGTGAGAGGTTGTTGAAGCCCGATCTGAAGTGCAGTGAATAGCAGAACTGGACTGGTCTGAGGAGACAACCACAGTTGTGTAGCGTCCCTCTTGCTGCACTGGGAGGTTTTAAAGCCCTAAAAAAAATCAAAAAGTGTTAATAAAACAAGGCTGGGCTTTGGATTAACTCAGATGCAGCAGCTTTAAATCACAAGTTGTGTTTTAGACAAACATGTTAGTCGATTTTAATTGCAATTAACATGGCACAAATAGGTAAAATATATTACCATGTTTTTTAATGGTAGTAGCAGTAGACACTGGAGTTGCAGGACCTTGGGTCACCTAACAAGGATAAATTAGTGTTCAATAAATATTCACAATAAATATGTATTCTTATTGTGGAACAACCTGCAACACTAAAGATGGAACAGAGTAATACTTCAGAAGTTAGAGTAGAATGATCTAAACTCATCTTCCAGTGAAGCAATTCTTACTGCAGTGAAATAATGACCACAGTGAAGGTAAAAGGGGTGTGGGTGTGGGTGTTGTTGTGTGTGGTTGTACCGTAGTAACGTCTCCCGCTGGGCGCAACAGCCAGTTACTGATGGAGTGCTAAAGAGCAAGATAAAAATTCAACTATATTACTATAGAACATTTTCATAGCGCCAAACGTCAGCCAAAAGCTTCTGAAGCCAGCTGGTCATTTTTATTGGATCACTTTATTGGCTGAAAGCGTGTTTATGAGGAATAAGATGTTTGTTGACAGACTTCCATTACTTGTTATCTACATTAGCCTTGAAGCATCAGGGCAAAAAAAAGGTAATCAAATTAATGCCTACATAAAAAGATCATCACAACTGTGATGTTATTTACGGGAACACACCCTAACCTAGTGTTCTATTGCGCTCCAAGCTATTTTACTGTTGGCAGATCTTTCTACCCAAAAAGCCTTTTTTACTAAAAAGCCTGTGTGTAAAGCACGTGTACTGCACCTTCACTCGAGCTTTTCCCGCTGCTGCACCGCCCTGCTGGAGGTTCAGTCCAGCTACAGGGATAAGCTGAGAGAAAACACACAGCCATCATCAGCAACCAATGCAATTAGCCACAGCCACTGACTCATGTTCCAGGATGATCTCTAACGTGTAAAGCTGTGTGTGACGGCTCGTCTTGCTGGTTTGGTGGTGTTACCTGAAGCTGTGGACTGTTCGCCAGCTGGCCGTTAGCTGCCCCAGTAGCCTGCGGCAGCACAGCAAACAGTGGAATAATCTAGAAAACAATGCAGGACCAATGTTAAAACTGTCATTTGGCTAAAAGTTTACACCTTTAGTTTTAACACTGGAGCTACACGACTAAATGTAACTAACAAGTGATATAAGTTCACATCTCTGTAATTAGGATGGTGCCTAAATGATCACACTAGCCTGAAACCACGTTGATCCATTACGTAATCTAAATTACGCATCTAAAACGTGGAAACAGTTGGGCAAACCTCAGGCTTCAGGTTGGTTGTACTGCTTTTATCCATGTGACATGCATTTGTTCATTTTTATGCATGACAGTCATGCATTTTAAAAAACAAAGGTTTCTAAATCGTTCTAAATATTTAGAACCGTAGCATGTTCTCTTACACTTTAGAAAGGTTCTTCATTTAACTAAATGGCTGTAAGGTTTTATAGGGAACCCTTTCACACTATGCAAATTTGTGGGGTATAAGCTCCCATTATATGTTGGCTACATTAGCCTAGCAGCTCCAGTGTAAAACGTACGTCACTTTAATGGTTTCTACTAATGTCCTGATATGAGAGTATAATCTAATCCTCAGGCTAATAATACAAATATTACTATGTTAATACAAAACTAATATATTACTTCTACTAATACTATAGAAATACTGCACAAATACCACTGATACTATAGAAATACCACCAGTCCTACTAATATTAACACTATTATGGTAAAATGGAAACCCCACTGACGGGCTGGGGGGCTTGTCCCTGAGGCTGGGGGTTGCCACCTTGCTGCTGCAGAACAGGAAATGCTATAGGAAGTCCTTGTGCTGGAGGAAGACCGTTCTGACCAATGGGAGCAGGCGCCTGCTGAACGAGCACCAACTACAAGAAAAAAAAGGAAAACGTTTTTAAAGAAATCAGTTTTTCTCTATTTGCACGCACCAAATACACACTGTCCATCCAGAGTTCAGGGTCACATGATGTCTTCCTTCATATGAAGAGCAGCCTAAAGTGTTTTCATTTGCCTGTGATTTGTTTATTTCCAAACTATTGTTAAAAGCGCATATTTAAGCCCAAAGGTGGTTTAAACATCTGAAAGGTTTGAGTGCTGATGAACGCTGACATCACAGCAAGGGGAGAATATGTAATGCTGTCACTAATAACGGCAAAAATAAGGAAGATCAGTGTTTACTGAGAGCACCAATCTTCACATCAAGTATCACCGAACAGAAAGAGAGTTGGTTGCATTGCCATACCTGTGGGAGAATAACTCCACCCGCGCCTCCAGGATTGGCTGCACCTCCATTGGCAGTAGCAGCAGCAGCGGCCTGGCACACACAAACACCCACAGGCATCTCACATGCGGTCATCTTTAGACTACATAGCAAAATGTTAATAACATTAGTGATGTTGCAGATTTCATACAAGACTAATCTTTAAAAGGGACACTCCAGACAAAATTAAAATTGCAACCATTAGTAAATCTGTTGTAAAACATGTCCTACAGTGAAGACTCCACAGTGAGATTAAAGACTAAGAAAACCCCCCTCTGATGATGTTCCCTGAAGATGGGGGGGACCTGCAGCTGCTCTGGGTGAGAATTTTAAGGCCTGGCTGTTTGAAATGTTTATTTTTCCCACTAGTCGGCTAACATAGAAGGAATCTTCCAGGAAACCAAACATCACATTTGTTTTTTCTAGCATCTACATCGGTGGATTTCCTAATGGTTTTATGATGAATTTGCATAATGCATGCTGGATATGGTAATGAGAGAACACTGATAAACGAAGACGTGAAAATACATTATAAAATCATGAATTCTGTCAAAGCAATGAGGTAGAAGGATAGAATGCATTATCACAGAGTACTGTATAACAGGGCAAATATCATATTTAATGCTTATATTTTTATTTAATATTTAATTTTAGGCTGTATGGTCCCTTTAAGTATGATCATGATTTACAAAGTAGTTAATAAATAATAATCATCATCATTTATATAGCACTTTTTATTTTAGTTTGCAAACATTGGAGATAAAACATCCCTTTATATTTAATAACACACAGACTATAGAATATACAGTACAATAACGAGATACATTAAACATATGCTAAACTACTAAAACTCCCATCAAACATGCATTGCTGATACTCTTTTTCAGTGCTTTTCCAGAGGAGAGGCAGATGACTTGTGTAGGAATAGAATAGAATAGAATAGAATAGAATAGAATAGAAGTGTTTTTATTTGGTACCTCTGAGCTTCCTGATGAAGTACCAGCTTCTGCCTAGACACAAACAGAAGAAGAACATTTAAAAATATTTAGGTAAAGGAGGAAACATCTGACTAAAATTTGGCCTTTCAACTCTTAATAAAATCAAACTATGATTTTACCTCCTTTTACTGTCTGATTTCGACTAAATATACAAAATTAGCAAAAGTTTGAATAAGCATAATCATAAATAAGCAGTATTTTAAATTTACAACAATGTCAGATCATGATAAAATGTAGTCATAATACCATAAACTTATATCTAAAAAGAATCAAACACTGAACAACTTACCATCACAGCAAGCGCTTTAAAAATAATCCACCAGAAACAAATCATGATGAGCTGTAAGAGAAGAGAATAATTAAATTCAAAATATTGATACTTACAAATGCTTGAAATATAATATAATATGATATAATATAATATAATATGATATAATATGATATAGTATAATATAATATAATATGATACAATATAATATAGTATAATGGGTTTAAATACTGCAGTGTAAACGCAGTCCCTCAGTGCAGGTGAGCTGATGTTTGTTGTGAAGAGTTTCAGTTTTTAAAGACGGACTCAAACCACAGCAGATTACAGTCTATATTCTCTGGTTTTGCAGATCAGTTGATAATGTAATGCTTCATATCTGAGAGCAAAAACGTAACAGTTTAATAACAGACTCAGCTAAAAAGTCACACCACTGTGGATCGTACAGTAACAGAACAGCAACCTACAATTACAGTACACACACACACACACACACACACACACACACACACACACACACACAGTGATGTCATGTTTGACACAATGCTTACCTGTGCTACCGCACTGCTGTTTTTGTTGTTGGGTTACCACTAATTGGTTTCATTTATAGCACAGTGACAGCAATACTCGTTCTCTTCAGTTAAAGAAACTGTTCTTTTAAAATACCAGTCACATTATCATTTTATTTAATATTATACATTTACTTATCACTTACCTGAGCCAATAAGATGCACTTTTTAAAATATATCTAACTCTTTCTGTGTGAAACTAATCATTTCCTTTCATTTGGACTCTAACCTGTTTGTTGTGTGTTTTATCCACCCCCCCCCACACAACCCCCCCCCCCCCCCCCCCCCCGAGGCCCACTTATAACATTTGTATGGTTTTATTTACCAAAAAAAGACATCATTTATTTTTAATGACCTCTGTTCTGATTGGCTGTGCAGTTACGGTAGTTAGTAGTTAGAGTGAATACATTATCACCAGGCATTGGTTAGGCAATCAAATCAATTCTGAGATTCCCTTTAAGAGTTGTGTGTGCGCCGGTATTGCAGCAAGAATATTTTCATAATGACAGAATATCACTGTCTTCCTACGATTCCAAATTACAATATTTGTGTTTTTGCCTCTAATGACTTTTTACTTTTATGAAACACAAAAGATAAAACACACATTCATGAACATAAAATTATTTTGTACATTTTTATTGTAATCACAATAAACAAAAGCAGTAATATTAACAATAACAGCGGTTGCCATGTGTATGAATGCAAAGGGAAAAAATATATTATATATATATATATTACAATGGCTCCCTGGCCTAGCCAATCAGATTTTAGTTTTGTTAGACATTCCATTTTTGTTTTATCAAATAAATAATGTTCCCTGCATAACGCCACATTTAATAGTCAAAACTGCGCCCTTGTCCTTATGTGAAGGAGAAATGACTCCCTATTTACGTAAAAATGGGAAGATCTAAGAGAATTTGGACACATTTGTGCTTGAAGTCAGGAAAAAAACACAATGTGAAACCCTCCTGTCTCACTTCACTTTCACGGCCTCCTCACTCCACCATGTCATAGCAGTCACCACAATTTCTCATTTCTGGCCATCAAAATAGCAAATGAGCAACCAAATGAGTAATATGCCAGTGTTATACCGTTATACCACATCAAAACAGAGCCCATAGTGTTACGGTGTATATTTCACTTGTTTTTTAATGTTGTTATACAAATAGCAGCGTTATATAATTTCTGTAGTGTTATCTTCTTTACAGCCAGGTATACACACACACACACACACACACACACACACACACACACACAGGTACGTACATATATATATATATATATATATATATATATATATATATATATATATATATATATATATATATATATATGTGTGTGTGTATATATGCTGCTGTCGAACCAAAATGTTGAGATAATTTGAAAATACCTACTCTCCGTATTGTGAGTAAATTTTAACATGAATGGACCAACAGAAATGGCCCAGAACTGCTTGCTGTCTGGTTCCATTGACTTACATTAAAAGTAAAGTATGTTTTTTTCCCTTCTCCTGTAAAGATACCATTTAGCAGTGATATATGCAAAACTGTTCTTTGTGTAATTTTGCCTGCTGCACAAATGGTTAATCCAATGCCATCATTATCCTCACATATTTGAGTAATTATATAGCTCATGAGAATGAAAGAGCTGATGGTTAGACAGTGCGGTCAGACCAGATTTACACGTCAGTGAAACCAGGTACACTGGGAACAAAATGAGGGAAACACTGCATAAGAAAAAAGACTTTGAAGTTAAGATGAGTCAAATTACCTCTAATGCTAGTTAGGAGTATGTGTCAGTTATTAAAGAGGTGAAACAATCAGCACTTCAATATGAGTTTTCCTAATGAGGCCCAAAGAGTTACTGCCCAAAATGCTGGTCTACTGGACACAAAAACTGCAAAACAGCCTTGAAAATCATGACACATGTACTGTCAGTCAACAGTCTGGATTCATAGAAAAGGTTGTATTTCTTTCCTATTTTCTACCTTTTAGAATAACAGTGAAGACATGGACACTATAAAATATTTCAGATGGAATTACTCCAGTTAAAAAAATGTGCTTTTACCAAATATGACAGTTTAGTCCCTGCCTTCCTTCAACACAACACAGCTAATTGGCTAAAATACATTAAGAAAATCGGATACTCAAAGAACAAACTTTTAACATATTATTACATACAGTATGCAGTAATTAAGGAGAGAAAAATGATGATGATTCCAGCTCTAGTGAAATTTAATTTTGGAAAATGTAAACCGATGAACGCTGGGATAGGCTCCAGCATAATTTATGGATGAAGTCATAAATTAAAACCATGTTTTAAACAATAAATAAATAAATAGTTTTATTTTGAACTCACATTCATGCATTTGCATCGGTTTGAATATTTATATTAATCTTAAACACTTTTTTATTTTAAGCATAAACTTTTAAAACTAAAAGACTTTAAGATTGCGAAAAACACAGTATCAGCTGTGCCAGCCTCTGACTGTACCATAGAACTAAAACTGAAATGGTTGCAGGCAGGAACAGGCGTACATATAACCACAAAAAACTACAAACTCATAAATTACCGCTGTGAACTAAACTAACAGGGTGTAACAGTCACAGTGCACAGCATGACTCAAGTAGACCAGCATGAGTAGACAAGCATGCCTTATCAATCATGGAAATCAGCATTTAATATGTGTTATTTAGTTGAAGTAACTTAGAATAAGAGAAAACATTACTTCTCTAAAATCCATATTCATTACAGAATTTAAAATAGACTTCTTAGTTAGAACTAAACAGATATCTAGCAAGTAATAGGTCTTGCAGGTGGGGCTTATTTGAGGGACAGGCTATCTCAGCAGAGGTAAAGGTTACATGTACTTTTCTGCAGACAGAGAAGTGAGACAGAGACAGGGAAGGTGGCTACAGCACCCACAGATTTCAGCATTGTTTAACTGTGTGAGTAGAAAAAATAATAAAAATAATAAAATAACTGAACCGTTTCATACATAAGGTAACACTACATTTTCATTACATCCGAACTGCTTCATCTGTTGGCTGCTTTGGGGCTGTTTCACTGAAATACAGGCAGGTTGAGAGCTGGTGTGTATTGCAGATTTCTAAGGTAGGTCAGAGACTCAAAGCAACCTAACATTGTTTTTTAAGCTTAAATTACCGGAAAATAATAATGTCCCACATTTGAATAGTTTGGTTATTTTTCTAACCATTATATATCCTGATCAGTGTGTGTTCACTTATACACCAATGAGATAAAACTCACAGATGAAGCAAATTATACTGATAATCTCAACAATGCTGCATCTCAACATCTGGGCTCTGTTAGACTGTTATGAACTGTCGGTTATTGTACTCAATGTGTTGGATGCAGGAGAAATGGGCAGAAGAACTTGGGTGACTGACATGGGCCACATTTTTATGGCCAGGTGACTGGGTCAGAACATCTCTGAAATGATGACATGCTCCCAGTCAGCAGTTATGAACACCTACCAAGAGTGGTCCAATAAGGGACAAATCACAAACCAGCAACAGGGTGTTGGGCACCAAAGGCCCATCGATGCAAGAGAGCAAGGAAGATCATCTGGTCCTAATCGACAGAAGGGCTGCTGTGGTGTAAGTCACTAGAATATTTAATGCTAGCTAGAAGAGGAATGTGTCACAACACACAATGCATCACACCCTGCTGCATATGGGGCTGCGTAGTGTAACCTACATCACCTGGATAGCTTGATGCATGAGGTATCTGGTAAAATTGATGGCACCAGGATGAACTGCAAGAGGAAGACAAGCCAGTGGAGAGAGTGTGATGCTCTGAGTGACATTCTGCTGGGACACCCTGAGTCTGGATATTTATGTGGATGTTTGTTTTTAATGTGCCACTCACCCAAACCTAAATGTTGTGCAGAACAGCTCCTCCCCTTCACTGCAATGGTTCTCCCTGTGGCCTCCTTCAGCAAGATAATGAGCCCTGCCACACTGCACAAATTGTTCACCAATGGTTTTATGAACATAAACGAATAGATCAAGGTGTTACCCTGGCTTCCAGATCCCCCAGATCTCAATCCAGTCAAGCATCTGTGAGATGTTCTGGAACAACAAGTCCAATCTGAAGCAGCTCCACCTCGCAACTTACAGCAGTTAAAGGATCTGTTGCTTATGTACCGCAGGGCACCTTCTCAGGTCTTATAGGGTTCATGTGTCGCAGCTGTTGTGGCAGCAAGCAGAGTACCAACCACATGCTGGACAGGTGTTTATAATATTTTGGCTCACCTGTGTATGTGTATACTGTATTTTTAGTTTGTGTAATATATATATATATATATAGAGAGAGAGAGAGAGAGAGTTTTGTTATAACCCAGTCTGTCTGGATTTGGAGATGAGATTTACCATCTTTCTTTCCAAAAATTAAAATGCTCGTCAGACTGTTTGTCACAGGCGCTATGTTGTGTAATCATATCAGAAAACTACTCAAAACTATTCAGTTTTCTCAGCAGAAGAACCTGCAAACCTGGTGCAAAGACGCTGGTCAGTTGTGGTCTTTTTGCTTCCCAAAAGTAGGCAGACACCTAGGGCCCCCATGAGCTGAAGGCCTCGTGAAAAGGCAGCTTAGATGTACGTTATGTGTTTATGTGTAACATGCGGTGGAAAAGTGCCAAAAAGTTATAATTTCAATGCTCAGCATTTCCCAGTAAACTACATATGCACTATCAGGTTAGCTTTAAATGGATCTGAGGTACAAAAAACTAAAGATGCCTTCTCTTGTACCTCTATTTTGCTCTTGTATATCCTGAGCTCAGAAGCTAGGCCTAACTTCCAGGCCAAACGCATCCTGATACAGGCTACATTCATTCGTTACCTTTTGTAATTTAACTGCCTTCCCATCTTTCACATTAAACCTTTTGCACAAAACAAATGATATTAAATTAAACCAATCACATTTCTACACCAATGTAATGAGCATCAGTACACAACACACCTTTCAGTCTGGTGTGTGCACTAATATAACTGCCTTTAAGCTTGGGGCCTTCAGTAAATTACCTAGAGGTAATAAGGGGACAATTTTTAAAACTGGTACCTTTTTCAAACAAGATTGCTGTATTGTAATTTTATCCTTGGCTTCATTGTTCAAGCAGACAAATATAGACCAGAAAAAAAATGAATAAAGGTGTGGTTGTTAAGCTTTAAATATGATGTTTGTACTGTAATCTGATCTTCTGTCATTTAACACCAGTCTCTCACATATTATTTATTTTCCTTTATAAGTGCCTTCAATTTCTTTTTCTCTTCAGAATGGCCAGTTGGTGTTTGGAAAATCAAGTGGGCTTTATAGACAATTGGTTGCATTTCGAGGGCAAGCCTGGTCTTATAGGTAGGGATGGTGTCCACCCCACGCGGGAGGGTGCTGCCTTACTTTCGTGCAGCACAGCTCATAGTCTTTTAGTTAGTCGGCAGAGTAGTGTAAACCGCTGCTGACAGTCCAGAGCCGGGACCAGGCTGCAGACAGACAGGCTAAAACGACCGTCTGCGATCCGCCTTGAGGCGTCACCCAAGATCAGCTTTATAGAGACTGTGTCTTTGCCCCGAATTAAAACTAAATTTAATCACAGAAAAACTCAATCAGTCCGTTTAAATAACCTAATCAACATGTATCCATGTTCTGATGATGGCACTAACACCTTAGATCTAAAACTTGGACTACTCAATATAAGATCACTAAACTCTAAAGCAGTCGTCGTAAATGAAATTATAAGCGATCATAAATTTAACTTTTTCTGTCTTACTGAAACGGGTTAGACCAGATGAATATTCAGCTTTAAATGAAGCCACGCCTACAGGCTATAATTATGCACATAGGCCGAGACTATCAGGCGAGGGAGGTGGAGTCTGTGTAATTCACCAAAATACTCTCGATATCAGTCAGAAACAATGTGACACCTTCACTTCCTTTGAGGTCCTCTCTATTCACGTCACAAATCCGGTCACAAAAAAGACGTTTTCATTATTTAATATTTACAGGCCACCAGGGGGCGACTCTGAATTTATAGAAGAATTTAGTGACTTCGCTGCAAACCTGGCTGTGTGCAACGATAAAGTAATAATTGCAGGAGATTTTAATATTCACTTTGAGAAGGTAGACGACCCATTAAAAATGGCATTTACCTCAATCCTAGACTCTGTTGGTTTTACCCAAAATGCAGCAGGGCCTACACACGACTGTCGTCATACGTTAGATTTAGTTTTGACACGAGGTCTTAACATAGACAAGCTTAATATCCTCCCGCAAACCACAGCGAACTCCGACCATTACCTAATTTCATATGAGCTACGACTCAGCCATAATATATATACGTCCCCTCGTTATTCAACAAAGCGCTCAATAAAACCTTCTACCGCCCTACAATTTATAGAAAATCTCCCAGAGTTATCAACCCCAGTCTCCACTCCATCAGATCCAATGGAACTAGATTTACTAACCGATTATTTAGAAAATACCTTACGATCCACTTTAGAAAATATTATAAAGTAATATTCTTATAAAGCCCCCAAACTCTGGAATGATCTTCCAGAAACTGTTCGGGACTCAGACACAGTCTCAGTCTTTAAGACTAGGCTGAAAACTCACTTCAGTTTAGCTTTTGGTAGCTAATGTTCCCCCTAGATAAAGGCAGCAGATCCAGGGGTCCATGGACACAGGGAATTATAGTAAACTGAGGCGCTGGTGCCGTCGTCCCGCTGCTCGCACGCGGTCACTCAAGTTTGTGGACGGTGGAGCGGAGGGATGCCAGACTGTCTCAGAGTGCTGCCGTGTCTGTGTGTCCTTCCGGTTCTCTCCTGTTAGTTAAGCTGTCATAGTCAGATCTGCCGGAGTCGTTAGCCGCACTCTGGAAATGTTTACATTCCCTGTTTTCCGTACAAACGGATAGAATAAAAATAATTCCATCTACCTGCTTTCTTTCTGAGTATACAATCACCCACATGTCCGGCCGGACACTGAAGCACACTGATAAATCTGACAAATAAATTTGACTTGGCTTCACGTTTATGTTTTTAACCTTCTTGCCATTCTTTAAAAAACATCATCTTAAAAATGACCTATGAAATAATTGCCCATTAACACGTGGCCTATTTCTGTGAATAGAGTGTGGAGAGTAATCCTGTCTGTTCAACAAATGATGCAACTACAACCCCAATTCCAATGAAGTCGGGACGTTGTGGAAAACATAAATAAAAACAGAATACCCAATCATGACCCTCACCTGTTTCCAATTAACCTGTTCACCTGTGGAATGTTCCAAACAGGTGTTTTTTGAGCATTCCTCAACTTTCCCAGTCTTTTAATCCCCCTGTCCCAACTTCTATGGAACGTGTTGCAGGCACCAAATTCAAAATGAGTGAATATTTGCAAAAAACAATAAAGTTTATCCGTTTGAACATTAAATATCTCGTCTTTGTAGTGGATTCAATTGAATATCGGTTGAAAAGGATTTGTAAATCATCGTCTTCTGTTTTTATTTACAACGTTCCAACTTCACTGGAATTGGGGTTATAAACTGTAGTTTGTTGATATTGAAAGTTAGAGAAAAGATGTTTCTCACTATACATTTTTAATCACATTTTCCCACGAGACTATAAGTCATGTTATTTATGCTTATTGTGATTTACTTTCTGGAAAACAGGGCATAATTATGCAAAGAAGAACTGAACTGGCTTAAAAAGAGCACATATATGTATTATCTGAAAAAATCAAGCATTTGTAAATACATTCTGAACAGATGTCCTGAATGCTTGCATTGTGCTGTCATACTACACCATTTAAGAGTGCTTATTTCTTTGGGACTTATATTTTATTCTGTTAGTCATCAGGGCAAGAAGACTGGGCTCTCAACTTCTTTAAGTTTCAGTGAGGGAGGTTCTCCAGCCCAGCCCAGTGTGTTCTCAAACTTTAAAAGGAAATGTTCTAAGGATCTATTTTGCTCTGAGCATTTTGTATTAATCCTCAATGAGTCACAGAGGAGTTGTGACTGCCACTAAAATAAGAAAATCTGGCTGAGTGACTTCTTTCACAATCACTGAAGGGCAGCACTGATGATCTGATTTTGACTCAACTGTTAGATTAGCTACAAAATCATGTTGTAACTCTGAAATGATCCTGGACAGGGTGGCAGAAAGTATCTCAGGTGTTGCTTGAGACACAAAAATACATGCATTGTATTAAAATACATTGAGTGCAAAATATGTTATTTATCTTTGTTCAGTATCAGATGTTTAGTAATACTTAAGCATTACTCACATGCACTCTCACCTTAAAGGTACACGACAAAGTACCTTGTAGGACACAAACTGGGTCAGGTCAAACTCTTTAAAGTCTTTAAAACAGCTTCCATTGTTTTCCAAGTATTTTGCACACCTCCAAAACGAAGTAACAGCTTCTTGAAAGGTGCATATTTGTTCAGACTTGTGGTGTTAAGTTATCTTGTCACAGTAAAAGGATGGACCAAAACGCCAGCGGACTTTTTGTTTTTTTCCTGAAAGTCCTGTTTATCTAAGAGTGGTTTGCCACATCTTGCAAGTTGCCTGCAGTCTTTTGATGACATTTTCACTTATTTTCCTCTGACATATACAGGTGGATAATTTTATATATCTGGGAAAATTTGCTTTTTTTAACAGCTAGTTTGCCCCCAAAAATGTATGCAAAAAGATTTCCAAAATTTGAGCAAAGTATTTTAATACTTCTGTGCAAAATGTTTAGCTCACTGGTGTGACATTTATTATTATTATTAATAATAATAATAACCATAATAATATGAATGCAGTGCTTATGGTCAGCAGTGTGACGTTTCAAAACTTTAAATGGGAAGTTCATGTATTCTCCATGCATCTGTTATTTTTGAAACCTGTGTTACTCTTTATGCAAAATCAGGTAGGATCGGATTCGCTGTGGTTTATCGCAGTTCATAACCCATTCAATCTTATTTTAGACAGAAAAAGATCAAAGATCTGCACAGAAACCACGAACCAGTCCTCTGATTACCCGACCGGGCTGCTTTGCCTGCTGAACCTTTTGTGGGAGGAAAATAATCCGCGGTAAACTGGTGCGTAACTTGAGGCGCTTGCTGGGTGGGTGTGTCTGATTCTCCTTGCACCATCTACTTTAATCTCCCTTTGAACATTATTACGGCGGGGGAAAAGGGGTGTTAGTGAAAATCTCCGTATATTCTGTGTGTTTAGTTTCACTTTTCACATCTCACGTCTCAGAAAATCTGATGTCCAGGGCAGGAGCAGAAGCACGAAACAGTAGTTTTACTGTCACGTGGTCGACATGCAAAGGTGCGAGGGCTTGACTTATCCATGCTTTGTCTTTTTGTGCTCTTGCTCTCGCTGAGCGATGCCTGTCCTCCCATCATTAGTCACGTCAGAACAGCAGCACCGTCAGAAACGCCCCGAGCTGCGCAATAAAGAATCTGAACGGGTGAAAATGCAGCAAACCGCTACTCCACTGGATCCGCACTAGAGGAGCCAGAACTCAGAGAGCTGCTGGGAGATCTGGGATTATCACGGAATGTCACTCACACAAGACAAAGGGTATTTTTCTGTGTTTTCCCACGTTTTACAAAAGCCTAAATGCTGCATGTTGTCATTCATTTTAATTTGTTGATATCAAAATATCCAAATCAAAGCAGGTCTAAGAATTGAACGATTGTTCATTTCAAACTGATGAGTAACTAAAACCTTACTGGTTTCAAACGCATAGGCTACTACATGCTGTGATATAATGCGAGTTACGTCCAGAGGGATGCTGATTACTTTCATGAAACAATAGTCACACTTTATTTTGACAATCCTCTGTTTATTATCTAGGTTTAGATTTTGGGTTGATGTTAAAGTTAAGACTGAGTAGTTTAAGTACTGTCTAAGTACTCAGCAGACCTGGATCGCCAAATTTTAGGACCCTGGGCACAAATGCCTGGTGGGCTAAGGTTTCTTAATGAAGGCTGAAGGCTGTGCAGCACCACTACGGCAGTGCACTAGTTGTAATAACATTAGTTTGATTATTTTTTTTTTTCTATAAGGATGGAGGAATGTTTTTGCACACTCTCCGACCACGCTGCATAGTCTTGGGCTTGCGTTATACAAAACTAAAATGAAGTGGTTGGTTAGTGTAGTGGGTAACACCTCTGCCTTCTACACTGTAGACTGGGGTTCAATCCCCCACCAGGTCAAGCACCCTACACTATACCAATAAGAGTCCTTGGGCAAGACTCCTAACACCACCTTGGCCTGCCTGTGTAAAATGATCAAATTGTAAGTCGCTCTGGATAAGAGCGTCAGCCAGATGCCGTAAATGTAAGTAATTTCAAATGATCTTAAAACAAGCTTACTGATTTTTATTATTTCTGTTAAGTATGACAGCCTAATTTCATGTTAAATTATTTGTCATCTTTTTAAAACAATATTTAAACTATAAACTATATAAAACCGTATTATACTTTACTAGCCAAAAAGTACAGAGACTATAATAAAAAATTCCGTTGTAGTATTATTAATGCCGTCATTGTCTTCTAATCTATTTCGTCTCGAAGGCACTGTGTTGACCTACCCTAGGTGCATAAAGACAATAGCAAGTTGCTAGACTTAACATGTCCCCTGCTAAGGTATAATGTAAGGTTATAGCCTATTGTTGACAGCAGTGCAGTCATCAGACACACAACCCATAAAAGCCAAGGGATTTTATGGTTTTCTGAGCCTGGTCCTGAGTAACTTGCAGAATTGCAGTGAAATTTTTTAGAATATCCAGCAACCAAAATGATCAGCATAGAAACTGAAGCTGGGTTTTTGGACCCTCTTGGTCTTAAATAAAATGTGTGAGCTACAGTATTGCAGTCCAGGAGCTGAACCAACATAATGCAATGAAGAACTGCATTACCCCACCAGAACCCCCCCAACCCCCCCGGGCAAAAAAAAAGCAAAAAATAAATAAATAAAACACTTTGCTTTCCAATAAATCCATCAGCAAATTTACTTGTGTAAATGTATTAATTATAACTGGTTAAATCTCAGTTTGCCTAAGTATAAATGCCATGTGTGCTATTACCTTTACTGAAAGTTCTAGTGATTAACAACAATAACTATTAAGACTGTATTGCAATTTACTTAAAATGTTCTTAAGCTTTTTGGTTTATTATTATTTCTTTTAAGTATGGCAGTCTTTTTTTAGTTAATTTTAATTAAAAGTTCTTTGCAAAGGGGAAAACAGGGTTTTGTTTCCCTGTTTATATTGCCTACACAAAGTAGCAATAAAATATTAATTAAAATATAAAAAATAAAAAAAGTATTTTAAATAATATTATATAATAAATAATGAAAAATATTTCAGAGACAAAGTACTTTTTTCTTTGACTGGTGAACTTAAACATCCTTACAGGAAATCTTTAGGTGATGTGTTCATTGATCCTTTAAAGACAAGTTCCAATCAAGGTATTGATATAATCTACATTAAAACTGTTTTAATTTTTCCATTTGAGCTTACCTTTTTATTTTTAATTACAGAAAAATGACTCTGTTTCTGTATGGCAAAGCAGGAACTGCAGCAAACTGCATATTCTTCACTATGGGTAAGAAAACTTTTTAGGCTTCAGTTTTTAGGAATAAAAATCTTACTGTATGTGATAGATAAATATGGGTGTTTCTGCAATTCTACTGACACCTTTCAGTCTCAGGGATAGACTTTTAACCATGGTGCCGTGATTTTGACTCCTATGCTTACTAAAATTGATTTTACATTGGTCTCAGACCCAGACTAATCATTAGATTAATCATAAAATATCAAAACCTGTAGTGAAAAACAAGTTTTTTTATTTCCACCTCTAAAGAAAAAGTGAAATAAATGTAAACCTTTTCAAAATTCAGTATATGAAATCATTTCCATTGTTTTTAAGGCAGATTACCTTTTTTCTTTGGTCGTGCTGTTGTTTCACCACAGCCCTCAAAAAGCAAGGAAAATGGCACTGTCGCATTTAGATGAAAACTGTTCATGTTTCTGTTTAAGCATTGGTCGTATTATCAGGAGATCGCAAGTTCAATCCCATGTGATGCCACAGCCATTCATGGCCAGGAGTCCAAGAGAGATTAATTGGCCTCAATCTCTCTGAATGCGATGCTAGCCAGCTGTTTGCTGACATAACAAAATTTTCAATCAGCATTCTCCTCCAAGCATGTAGAGCTGTCCAATTATGTTGCATTTGTGATAGTTTGAAAAGATGCACTGTCTGGCTTCATATGTCTCAGAGGAAGCATATGTTAGTCATCACCTTCCCTGCTTGGTAGCATCATGTGAATAAAGGAGACCTAACCATCATGTGGAATTGACAATGACAAAATTAGGGGGAAACTGGATAAAAAGTGAATGAAAAGGTCTAAACGAAATGAATGATGGTGATAATGACAGATTATATTGAAACTGAAAGGAAACACTTTTAAACTTATATATAGCATGCAATAAACCCAAACTTAAAAGACATTGTCTGATATTAAAATACTAAATTAGAAAAAAATGCTATGATATCACAGTGAGCATTGAAGTCAACAGAAGAACAGTCAAAGGCATTCAGTGAATTAGTGCTGTCTGCATGTGACACATAAATTTGAAAATTTTCCTCTCTCACTGCTTTGACATATCTATAAAATGTAACATATTATTTTGTTAGTACAAAAGACATTTAGAAGTTCAGTTAGTTCCAATTCTACCATACACAATCAATTCCTATGGACTCTCAAGTGTCAAGAGTTGAAGAATCACCCATACATAATGTCTCAAAAAATAATATTTAGTTTATAATACACTTAAAATGAAACTTGAAAAAATAATTTAAAGAATTTTCATGTATTGAATTGTTTTACCTCTTATCTACAGTAATTATAATGTGGCAAATCAGTGCAGCAAAAGAGAGCACAAAAACGTCAGAAAATATTACAGTCAAAGAGACAGAAGCAAAAAAGACAGAAGCTGTCACAACAATAAGAGAGGTGTCATCAACAAATACTCCAAAAACATCAAACAATCCGACCATACTTTCTGCAGTATCGGCCATAGATGTAGGATTAACAACTCAGCAATTTTCCACATCTGAAATGTCAACAACATCTACACCTGGAACAAAAAGAGCAGAAACGAAAACAAATAATTCATTGCTTTACACTGAATTAGCAACAAATCAAAGTCAACAAATCAAAATCAACAAATCAAAATCAAATTCGACAAAAACTTACACAGATGAAGAAGCAAAAACTGCAGGATCAACAACTCAGTGGTTTGAAACATCAATAACTTCAACAACAATCAACATACCTGAAATAACCAAAGAAGAAAGTACAGCAATGACTTCATTGTCGAGCACTGCTTCTGAAACAGCTTCTGCTTCAGCCAACAGTGGTGAGTCTGTATCAGTGTCAAGTTCTGGAACACAAGATTTCACAACAGGACCAGTTACTCAGTTTACTACATTGATACCCAATAGTATAGCATTGGACATCTCCACTCAATCCACACACAGCAGTATCACAGAAGTGTTGTCAACTCCTACTCCAGGTACAATGTCATCAACTCCAAGCACACTTTCCCATGCACTTCCGACAGAGGAGGTCTCAACAACTCAGAAGTTTTCCATACCTGAAATTTCGACATCATCTATGGCTCAAACTACCACAGTAGAAACTACATCGTTTCATTCATTGCCCAGCACTCCATCTCCAACAACGCATACTTTGATCACTAACATCGAGACTTTACCATTTTCAACATCTCAAACAGAAGACTTCACAACAAGAAGAGACACCACTGTTGAAATGTCGACAAAAATAAGTGTAGAATCAGAAAGCGCCACGCAAGCCCCTTTCACCACCACCCTAGAGGTGTCGTCTACAGCACATGCAGAAACGACAATAGTTAGCCTTAATGATCTTTCTACAATACCTCCCACAGACACAGGATCAACTATGCCTAAAATTTCCACAGCAGAGCATGCACTGATGTCTTCATTTACCACAACAACTTTTAGACCGGATTCTTCTTCAGCCAACAGTGGTGAGTCTGTGTCAGTGTCAAGTTCTGGATTACAAGATTTCACAACAGGACCAGTTACTCAGTTTACTACATTGACACCCAATGGTATAGCATTGGACATCTCCACTCAATCCACACTCAGCAGTATCACAGAAGTGTTGTCAACTCCTACTCCAGGTAAAAGATCATCAACTCCAAGCACACTTTCCCATGCTTTTCCGACAGAGGAGGTCTCAACAACTCAAAAGTTTTCAATACCTGAAATTTCAACATCATCTATGCCTGAAACTACCACAGTAGAAACTACATCAGTTCATTCATTGCCCTGCGCTCCATCTCCAACAACGCCTACTTGGATCACTAACACCGATAGTTTCCCATTTTCAACATCTCAAACACAAGACGTCACAACAAGAACAGACACAACTCTTGAAATGTCAACAAAAATAAGTGCAGAATCAGAAAGCTCCACGCAAGCCCTTCTCACCACCACCCTAGAGGTGTCGTCTACACCACAAGCAGAAACGACAATAGTTAGTCTAAGTGATCTTTCTACAATACCTCCCACAGTCACAGGATCAACTATGCCTGAAAGTACCACAGCAGAGCATGCACTAATGTCTTCACTGACCACTGCTGCTTCTGCAACAACTTCTTCTTCAGCCAACAGTGATGAGTCTGTGTCAGTGTCAAGTTCTGGAATGCAAGATTTCACAACAGGACCAGTTACTCAGTTTACTACATTGACACCTAATAGTATAGCATTGGACAGCTCCACTCAATCCACACTCAGCAGTTTCACAGAAGTGTTGTCAACTCCTACTCCAGGTACCACGTCATCAACTCCAAGCACACTTTCCCATGCACTTCCGACAGAGGAGGTCTCAACAACTCAAAAGTTTTCCATACCTGAAATTTCAACATCATCTATGCCTGAAACTACCACAGTAGAAACTACATCAATTCATTCACTGCCCAGCACTCCATCTGCAATGACTACTTCGATCAATAACGTCCAGACTTTACCAGATTCAACATCTCAAACACAAGACTTCACATCAAGAACAGAGACATCTGTTCAAATGTCAACAAAAATAAGTGTAGAATCAGAAAGCTCAACGCAAGCCCCTCTCACCACCACCCTAGAGGTGTCGTCTACACCACAGGCAGAAACGACAATAGTTAGTCTAACAGCTTTTTCTACAATACCTCCCAAAGAAACAGGATCAACTATGCCTGAAATTTCCACAGCAGAGACTGCACTTATGTCTTCATTGACCACTGCTGCTTCTGAAACAACTTCTTCAGCCAACAGTGGTGAGTCTGTATCAGTGTCAAGTTCTGGACCACAAGATTTCACAACAGGACCAGTTACTCAGTTTACTACATTGACACCTAATGGTATAGCATTGGACAGCTCCACTCAATCCACACTCAGCAGTTTCACAGAAGTGTTGTCAACTCCTACTCCAGATTCCACATCATCAACTCCAAGCACACTTTCCCATGCACTTCCGACAGAGGAGGTCTCAACAACTCAGAAGTTTTCCATACCTGAAATTTCAACATCATCTATGCCTGAAACTACCACAGTAGAAACTACATCGTTTCATTCATTGCCCAGCACTCAATCTTCAACAACGCCTACTTCGATCAATAACATCGAGACTTTACCAGATTCAACATCTCAAACACAAGACTTCACATCAAGAACAGAGACATCTGTTGAAATGTCGACAAAAATAAGTGTAGAATCAGAAAGGTCTACACAATCCCCTCTCACCACCACCCTAGAGGTGTCATCTACACAAAACACTGAAACAACAATAGTTAGTCTAAGTGATGTTTCTACAATACCTGCCACAGACACAGGATCAACTATGCCTGAAATTTCCACAGCAGAGACTGCACTTATGTCTTCATTGACCACTGCTGCTTCTGAAACAACTTCTTCAGCCAACAGTGGTGAGTCTGTATCAGTGTCAAGTTCTGGAATGCAAGATTTCACAACAGGACCAGTTACTCAGTTTACTACATTGACACCTAATAGTATAGCATTGGACAGCTCCACTCAATCCACACTCAGCAGTTTCACAGAAGTGTTGTCAACTCCTACTCCAGATTCCACATCATCAACTCCAAGCACACTTTCCCATGCTTTTCCGACAGAGGAGGTCTCAACAACTCAGAAGTTTTCCATACCTGAAATTTCAACATCATCTATGCCTGAAACTACCACAGTAGAAACTACATCAGTTCATTCATTGCCCAGCACTCCATCTTCAACAACGCCTACTTTGATCACTAATATCGTGGCCTTACCTGTATCAAGATCTGAAACTCAAGACTACACAACAAGTACAGACACATCTCTTGAAATGTCGACAAAAATAAGTGTAGAATCAGAAAGGTCTACACAATCCCCTCTCATCACCACCCTAGAGGTGTCATCTACACCAAGCGCTGAAACAACAATAGTTAGTCTAAGTGATGTTTCTACAATACCTCCTACAGACACAGGATCAACTATGCCTGAAATTTCCACAGCAGAGACTGCACTTATGTCTTCATTGACCACTGCTGCTTCTGAAACAACGTCTTCTTCTGCTAAGACTGGTGAGTCTGTATCAGTGTCAAGTTCTGGACCACAAGATTTCACAACAGGACCAGTTGTTCATTTTACTACATTGACACCTAATAGTATAGCATTGGACAGCTCCACTCAATCCACACTCAGCAGTTTGACAGAAGTGTTGTCAACTCCTACTCCAGGTACCACGTCATCAACTCCAAGCACACTGTCCCATGCACTTCCGACAGCGGAGGTCTCAACAACTCAGAAGTTTTCCATACCTGAAATTTCAACATCATCTATGCCTGAAACTACCACAGTAGTGACTACATCAATTCATTCATTGCCCAGCACTCCATCTTCAACAACGACTACTTCGATCAATAACGTCGAGACTGTACCACTTTCAACATTTCAATCACAAGACTTCACATCAGGAATAGAGACAGCTGTTGAAATGTCGACAAAAATAAGTGTAGAATCAGAAAGGTCTACACAATCCCCTCTCACCACCACCCTAGAGGTGTCATCTACACCAAACGCAGAAACAACAAGAGTTAGTCTAAGTGAACTTTCTACAATACCTGCCACAGACACAGGATCAACTATGCCTGAAATTTCCACAGCAGAGACTGCACTTATGTCTTCATTGACCACTGCTGCTTCTGAAACAACGTCTTCTTCTGCTAAGACTGGTGAGTCTGTATCAGTGTCAAGTTCTGGACCACAAGATTTCACAACAGGACCAGTTACTCAGTTTACTACATTGACACCTAATAGTATAGCATTAGACAGCTCCACTCAATCCACACTCAGCAGTTTCACAGAAGTGTTGTCAACTCCTACTCCAGGTGCCACGTCATCAACTCCAAGAACACTTTCCCATGTACTTCTGACAGAGGAGGTCTCAACAACTCAGAAGTTTTCCGTACCTGAAATTTCAACATCATCTATGCCTCAAACTACCACAGTAGAAACTACATCGTTTCATTCATTGCCCAGCACTCCATCTTCAACAACGCCTACTTTGATCACTAATATCGTGGCCTTACCAGTATCAATATCTGAAACTCAAGACTACACAACAAGTACAGACACATCTCTTGAAATGTCGACAAAAATAAGTGTAGAATCAGAAAGGTCTACACAATCCCCTCTCATCACCACCCAAGAGGTGTCATCTACACCAAGCGCTGAAACAACAATAGTTAGTCTAAGTGATGTTTCTACAATACCTCCTACAGACACAGGATCAACTATGCCTGAAATTTCCACAGCAGAGACTGCACTTATGTCTTCATTGACCACTGCTGCTTCTGAAACAACGTCTTCTTCTGCTAAGACTGGTGAATCTGTATCAGTGTCAAGTTCTGGACCACAAGATTTCACAACAGGACCAGTTACTCAGTTTACTACATTGACACCTAATAGTATAGCATTGGACAGCTCCACTCAATCCACACTCAGCAGTTTGACAGAAGTGTTGTCAACTCCTACTCCAGGTACCACGTCATCAACTCCAAGCACACTGTCCCATGCACTTCCGACTGTGGAGGTCTCAACAACTCAGAAGTTTTCCATACCTGAAATTTCAACATCATCTATACCTGAAA
Source organism: Pygocentrus nattereri (assembly GCF_015220715.1). Classification (NCBI taxonomy): domain Eukaryota; kingdom Metazoa; phylum Chordata; class Actinopteri; order Characiformes; family Serrasalmidae; genus Pygocentrus; species Pygocentrus nattereri. The sequence continues at coordinate 50,472,081 of NC_051215.1, forward strand.
CTACCACAGTAGTGACTACATCAATTCATTCATTGCCCAGCACTCCATCTTCAACAACGACTACTTCGATCAATAACGTCGAGACTGTACCACTTTCAACATTTCAAACACAAGACTTCACATCAGGAATAGAGACAGCTGTTGAAATGTCGACAAAAATAAGTGTAGAATCAGAAAGCTCCACGCAAGCCCCTCTCACCACCACCCTAGAGGTGTCATCTACACCAACCGCTGAAACAACAATAGTTAGTCTAAGTGATGTTTCTACAATACCTGCCACAGACACAGGATCAACTATGCCTGAGATTTCCACAGCAGAGACTGCACTTATGTCTTCATTGACCACTGCTGCTTCTGAAACAACTTCTTCTGCAAACAGTCGTGAGTCTGTGTCAGTGTCAAGTTCTGGAACACAAGATTTCACAACAGGACCAGTTACTCATTTTACTACATTGACACCTAATAGTATAGCATTGGACAGCTCCACTCAATCCACACTCAGCAGTTTCACAGAAGTGTTGTCAACTCCTACTCCAGGTGCCACGTCATCAACTCCAAGCACACTTTCCCATGTACTTCCGACAGAGGAGGTCTCAACAAATAAGAATTTTTCCATACCTGAAATTTCAACATCATCTATGCCTCAAACTACCACAGTAGAAACTACATCGTTTCATTCATTGCCCAGCACTCCATCTTCAACAACGCCTACTTTGATCACTAATATCGTGGCCTTACCAGTATCAAGATCTGAAACTCAAGACTACACAACAAGTACAGACACATCTCTTGAAATGTCGACAAAAATAAGTGTAGAATCAGAAAGGTCTACACAATCCCCTCTCATCACCACCCAAGAGGTGTCATCTACACCAAGCGCTGAAACAACAATAGTTAGTCTAAGTGATGTTTCTACAATACCTCCTACAGACACAGGATCAACTATGCCTGAAATTTCCACAGCAGAGACTGCACTTATGTCTTCATTGACCACTGCTGCTTCTGAAACAACGTCTTCTTCTGCTAAGACTGGTGAGTCTGTATCAGTGTCAAGTTCTGGACCACAAGATTTCACAACAGGACCAGTTGTTCATTTTACTACATTGACACCTAATAGTATAGCATTGGACAGCTCCACTCAATCTACAGTCAGCAGTTTGACAGAAGTGTTGTCAACTCCTACTCCAGGTACCACGTCATCAACTCCAAGCACACTGTCCCATGCACTTCCGACAGCGGAGGTCTCAACAACTCAGAGGTTTTCCATACCTGAAATTTCAACATCATCTATGCCTGAAACTACCACAGTAGTGACTACATCAATTCATTCATTGCCCAGCACTCCATCTTCAACAACGACTACTTCGATCAATAACGTCGAGACTGTACCACTTTCAACATTTCAAACACAAGACTTCACATCAGGAATAGAGACAGCTGTTGAAATGTCGACAAAAATAAGTGTAGAATCAGAAAGGTCTACACAATCCCCTCTCATCACCACCCTAGAGGTGTCATCTACACCAAACACTGAAACAACAATAGTTAGTCTAAGTGATGTTTCTACAATACCTGCCACAGACACAGGATCAACTATGCCTGAGATTTCCACAGCAGAGACTGCACTTATGTCTTCATTGACCACTGCTGCTTCTGAAACAACTTCTTCTGCTAAACAGTCGTGAGTCTGTGTCAGTGTCAAGTTCTGGACCACAAGATTTCACAACAGGACCAGTTACTCATTTTACTACATTGACACCTAATAGTATAGCATTGGACAGCTCCACTCAATCCACACTCAGCAGTTTCACAGAAGTGTTGTCAACTCCTACTCCAGGTGCCACGTCATCAACTCCAAGCACACTTTCCCATGTACTTCCGACAGAGGAGGTCTCAACAACTCAGAAGTTTTCCATACCTGAAATTTCAACATCATCTATGCCTCAAACTACCACAGTAGAAACTACATCGTTTCATTCATTGCCCAGCACTCCATCTTCAACAACGCCTACTTTGATCACTAATATCGTGGCCTTACCAGTATCAAGATCTGAAACTCAAGACTACACAACAAGTACAGACACATCTCTTGAAATGTCGACAAAAATAAGTGTAGAATCAGAAAGGTCTACACAATCCCCTCTCATCACCACCCTAGAGGTGTCATCTACACCAAGCGCTGAAACAACAATAGTTAGTCTAAGTGATGTTTCTACAATACCTCCTACAGACACAGGATCAACTATGCCTGAAATTTCCACAGCAGAGACTGCACTTATGTCTTCATTGACCACTGCTGCTTCTGAAACAACGTCTTCTTCTGCTAAGACTGGTGAGTCTGTATCAGTGTCAAGTTCTGGACCACAAGATTTCACAACAGGACCAGTTGTTCATTTTACTACATTGACACCTAATAGTATAGCATTGGACAGCTCCACTCAAGCCACACTCAGCAGTTTGACAGAAGTGTTGTCAACTCCTACTCCAGGTACCACGTCATCAACTCCAAGCACACTGTCCCATGCACTTCCGACTGCGGAGGTCTCAACAACTCAGAAGTTTTCCATACCTGAAATTTCAACATCATCTATGCCTGAAACTACCACAGTAGTGACTACATCAATTCATTCATTGCCCAGCACTCCATCTTCAACAACGACTACTTCGATCAATAACGTCGAGACTGTACCACTTTCAACATTTCAAACACAAGACTTCACATCAGGAATAGAGACAGCTGTTGAAATGTCGACAAAAATAAGTGTAGAATCAGAAAGGTCTACACAATCCCCTCTCATCACCACCCTAGAGGTGTCATCTACACCAAACGCAGAAACAACAATAGTTAGTCTAAGTGATGTTTCTACAATACCTGCCACAGACACAGGATCAACTATGCCTGAGATTTCCACAGCAGAGACTGCACTTATGTCTTCATTGACCACTGCTGCTTCTGAAACAACTTCTTCTGCAAACAGTCGTGAGTCTGTGTCAGTGTCAAGTTCTGGACCACAAGATTTCACAACAGGACCAGTTACTCATTTTACTACATTGACACCTAATAGTATAGCATTGGACAGCTCCACTCAATCCACACTCAGCAGTTTCACAGAAGTGTTGTCAACTCCTACTCCAGGTGCCACGTCATCAACTCCAAGCACACTTTCCCATGTACTTCCGACAGAGGAGGTCTCAACAACTCAGAAGTTTTCCATACCTGAAATTTCAACATCATCTATGCCTCAAACTACCACAGTAGAAACTACATCGTTTCATTCATTGCCCAGCACTCCATCTTCAACAACGCCTACTTTGATCACTAATATCGTGGCCTTACCAGTATCAAGATCTGAAACTCAAGACTACACAACAAGTACAGACACATCTCTTGAAATGTCGACAAAAATAAGTGTAGAATCAGAAAGGTCTACACAATCCCCTCTCATCACCACCCAAGAGGTGTCATCTACACCAAGCGCTGAAACAACAATAGTTAGTCTAAGTGATGTTTCTACAATACCTCCTACAGACACAGGATCAACTATGCCTGAAATTTCCACAGCAGAGACTGCACTTATGTCTTCATTGACCACTGCTGCTTCTGAAACAACGTCTTCTTCTGCTAAGACTGGTGAGTCTGTATCAGTGTCAAGTTCTGGACCACAAGATTTCACAACAGGACCAGTTGTTCATTTTACTACATTGACACCTAATAGTATAGCATTGGACAGCTCCACTCAATCCACACTCAGCAGTTTGACAGAAGTGTTGTCAACTCCTACTCCAGGTACCACGTCATCAACTCCAAGCACACAGTCCCATGCACTTCCGACTGCGGAGGTCTCAACAACTCAGAAGTTTTCCATACCTGAAATTTCAACATCATCTATGCCTGAAACTACCACAGTAGTGACTACATCAATTCATTCATTGCCCAGCACTCCATCTTCAACAACACCTAATTTGATCACTAATATCGTGGCCTGTACCACTTATCAACATTCTGAAACTCAAGACTACACAATCAAGTACTAGAGACATCTCTTGAAATGTCGACAAAAATAAGTGTAGAATCAGAAAGGTCTACACAATCCCCTCTCATCACCACCCTAGAGGTGTCATCTACACCAAGCGCTGAAACAACAATAGTTAGTCTAAGTGATGTTTCTACAATACCTGCCTACAGACACAGGATCAACTATGCCTGAAGATTTCCACAGCAGAGACTGCACTTATGTCTTCATTGACCACTGCTGCTTCTGAAACAACTTCTTCTTCTGCTAAGACTGGTGAGTCTGTATCAGTGTCAAGTTCTGGACCACAAGATTTCACAACAGGACCAGTTACTCATTTTACTACATTGACACCTAATAGTATAGCATTGGACAGCTCCACTCAATCCACACTCAGCAGTTTGACAGAAGTGTTGTCAACTCCTACTCCAGGTACCACGTCATCAACTCCAAGCACACTGTCCCATGCACTTCCGACTGCGGAGGTCTCAACAACTCAGAAGTTTTCCATACCTGAAATTTCAACATCATCTATGCCTGAAACTACCACAGTAGTGAATACATCAATTCATTCATTGCCCAGCACTCCATCTTCAACAACGACTACTTCGATCAATAACGTCGAGACTGTACCACTTTCAACATTTCAAACACAAGACTTCACATCAGGAATAGAGACAGCTGTTGAAATGTCGACAAAAATAAGTGTAGAATCAGAAAGGTCTACACAATCCCCTCTCATCACCACCCTAGAGGTGTCATCTACACCAAACGCTGAAACAACAATAGTTAGTCTAAGTGATGTTTCTACAATACCTGCCTACAGACACAGGATCAACTATGCCTGAGATTTCCACAGCAGAGACTGCACTTATGTCTTCATTGACCACTGCTGCTTCTGAAACAACGTCTTCTTCTGCTAAGACTGTCGTGAGTCTGTATCAGTGTCAAGTTCTGGACCACAAGATTTCACAACAGGACCAGTTATTCATTTTACTACATTGACACCTAATAGTATAGCATTGGACAGCTCCACTCAATCCACACTCAGCAGTTTGACAGAAGTGTTGTCAACTCCTACTCCAGGTACCACGTCATCAACTCCAAGCACACTGTCCCATGCACTTCCGACTGCGGAGGTCTCAACAACTCAGAAGTTTTCCATACCTGAAATTTCAACATCATCTATGCCTGAAACTACCACAGTAGAAACTACATCGTTTCATTCATTGCCCAGCACTCCATCTTCAACAACGACTACTTCGATCAATAACGTCGAGACTGTACCACTTTCAACATTTCAAACACAAGACTTCACATCAGGAATAGAGACAGCTGTTGAAATGTCGACAAAAATAAGTGTAGAATCAGAAAGGTCTACACAATCCCCTCTCACCACCACCCTAGAGGTGTCATCTACACCAAACACTGAAACAAAA